>NW_026870330.1:0-46155 GCF_963584025.1 Labrus mixtus
CCATGACAGCAAAGCTCCAGTCTGCCAGCCTCCAGTCAAATATTTGTGTGTATGTTTTGGACCAGATGGATCAAAAGTCGTTTCTAAAGAGAGTCAGATGTGTCCCCCCCTCCTCCTCCTCCTCACTTCTCCTCCTCCTCCTCACTTCTCCTCCTCCTCCTCCTCACTTCTCCTCCTCCTCCTCCTCACTTCTCCTCCTCCTCCTCCTCCTCACTTCTCCTCCTCCTCCTCCTCCTCACTTCTTCTCCTCCTCCTCCTCCTCCTCACTTCTCCCAGCCTTTCCCTCCGGGCTGGGTGGGCAGCCGGAGCCCCACCAGGCCGGCTGCTGACTCCATGCTGCGCTCTTCTTTGCTGTGGTAAATGTTGTGCAGGATCATTTGGCTCCTGGTGGACGCCAGCAAACACAGGTATGAGTGTGCGTCATGGTGCGCCTCCTGCTGGGCTCGACAGTACCTCTCTCCTGTTATCTGTTTGACAAATAAAGAAACATGGAGACAGGATTAGATGATGCTGATTGTTCCTGCAAAGAGAAGAAGAATTATGGAATTTCTCTCTCTCTCTCTCTGAGGCTGCAGTCCTCAAAGTGGGCGTCCCAGGTTCAAATCTGACCTGTGGCTCCTTCCCTGCATGTCCTCCCTCTCTCCTCTCTCTTTCTCTCTCTCTCTCTCCTTCTCTCTCTCTCTCTGGTGTCCGACTCTACCCACCGTCTTATCTCTAAATAAAGGCCTGAAACTAAAAAACCTGAAACAATCACTCAGAATCCAGCTGAACCGACCCGCTTCTGTATTGTTTAACAACATGTGGTATTAAAAATAATCTAGACCTCAGACCACCTCGTTTCTTATCAAGGAGAAATACTAAGCGTCTCTAAAGAAAGCCTGGAGGTGCAGCTGGTGGACAACATGGAGTCCTACAGAAACTCTGCATATTTATTTATCGTCCTCATCAACCGGAGCATCTCCACGCACGGCGGGCGCTCGGCCCCCGTCCCTATAGACTCGGACATATACATTAAAAAGCCTGTGGGGGGGTTTCAGAGCGGGGACAAACACACACTGACAGGCAGGAGTTGCTTCGAGCTGTTTTGCTTCAGTGACTGCACATGAATCCGACCACCCTGGTGAGCCACGTTCTCCCAAGCATGAACAATCGCAGCTTTAAGCCCGTACGCCCGACGATCCTGAGCCTTCATCTGAGCGGGCACGGCACAAACATGACCACAGACACTGAGCTGGATATGACGGTTAGAAGATGACAGATCAGTGCTGCAGTCTAAACGCATGATTGGTCATATGTGTTCATAAATAAGGACTTTCTTCTTTTTTAAAATGATGCAATCTGTCACTGTCATCCAGAGGTTGTCGACCCCACTTTGGTGACCCCAGACATCCAAAACACAAACAGCTGATTGCTCAAATTAATTTGTTTTCACTCAATTCACACAATTAATTTGACCCCACATGAGGTAATGGGGAAGTCTATATTCAATCGACCCTCATCCTCTCTGCCCTCCGATCAACTCTGCATAAACTGCACGATGTTGTGGCTGATGGTCACAGCTTAAAGGAGTGAGTGGGCGTTACTTTACCCCCCCCCCCCCCCCAGCCCCATCTTTATTGATACGTTGACACTCTAAAGACATTTCTTTAAAAGTCCAGGGTACATTATACGCCGTGGTCAGACTTCATGTTATTGGCATGATTCTAACACAATCGGGGAGCCGTCGGCCGTGCAGTGTGTCATAGAACGGGCCTCACAACAAAACGCCGTAAATGTATGATTTAGATTTTATGAACGATAAATGTTATCCATAGTTAGGCGTGTAGCTGACCTGATTGACAGGTGGGCGCGGTGTAACGGTTTGTCAGGAGGTTTAAAACCCGCCTCAGCTCCAGCTCTCAGCCTGTCGTTAGGTTGACTGAAAGTTAGACTGAGACAGCATTTCCAGCATGGAGACCGCCATCGATGGGACTCCAGCGCCCCCTGCAGGAACAGAGGGTCGACGCTCAAAATGTGAAAAGTTTGTGACAACAGAAGGAAACTCGCCCATCTGACAGCACTCACTGTCGTCGTGCTGCTGAGCGTCGCGTTCTTATTGCTTTTGAAACCAAATTCTTCAAACTGAAGTCACTCAAGGAAAATGAAGAGAACAAAGAGGTTAATAACAGATGCAGTGTGCACAGCGAGCGTCCGATCATGCGCGACGTGTTGGATATCACATCGAGCATGACAGCCCACTTGCTCGCCACATGGCATCGTTAAATTAACTTCTTTGCTCTGAGAAGTTTCTCCTTGAAAACATCTGTTACTTTTCTATTGAAGGTGGACAAACTGAAGTGTGGTGCTTTTATTTTGAAGGTGGACAAACTGAAGTGTGGTGCTTTTATTTTGACGGTGGACAAACTGAAGTGTGGTGCTTTTACTTTGAAGGTGGACAAACTGAAGTGTGGTGCTTTTATTTTGAAGGTGGACAAACTGAAGTGTGGTGCTTTTACTTTGAAGGTGGACAAACTGAAGTGTGGTGCTTTTATTTTGAAGGTGGACAAACTGAAGTGTGATGCTTTTACTTTGAAGGTGGACAAACTGAAGTGTGGTGCTTTTACTTTGAAGGTGGACAAACTGAAGTGTTGTGCTTTTACTTTGAAGGTGGACAAACTGAAGTGTGGTGCTTTTATTTTGAAGGTGGACAAACTGAAGTGTGGTGCTTTTATTTTGACGGTGGACAAACTGAAGTGTGGTGCTTTTACTTTGAAGGTGGACAAACTGAAGTGTGGTGCTTTTACTTTGAAGGTGGACAAACTGAAGTGTGGTGCTTTTACTTTGAAGGTGGACAAACTGAAGTGTGGTGCTTTTACTTTGAAGGTGGACAAACTGAAGTGTGGTGCTTTTACTTTGAAGGTGGACAAACTGAAGTGTGGTGCTTTTACTTTGAAGGTGGACAAACTGAAGTGTGGTGCTTTTGTATTGATGAGCTGTTGACTCAAATCGCTGCACTGAGAGGCTCGTCAATAAACATCAAACGTTGAGCTGAATATAGTTTTTCTCCGGTGTTGACAGAGGTCAAAGGTCAACGTTTCAACACGGATGTGGATATTATTAATACATCGTTATCGCCGCTGTGTAAAAACAAGCTAACACGCTCTGCTGAGGGAGAAAAGTGAGTTCCAGTGCCGTGTAGAGCGCCCTCTTTCCTCGTTCATTTTCGTTTTACGCAAGCGACAGAGAGAAAAATAGAAAGGGACGCCGCGTTGCACTGCTTGGCGCTGCTTGGCGCTGCCTCGCTCGCGGGCAGTTACACTCCAAAAGGACAGAAGAGAATCAAGCTGATACTGACGCTGGATCACATGCCGTTAGGAGGACAGGCTGTTACACTCGCCTGCTGTTGGGTGTCAGATTATAACATGTTGAGGAACGCTGCCTGAAGGGGCGCCCTGTGAATAAACCGCCTCGGGCCCACCAGACTCTATGATCGCCACTGGTCTGTTACCACCAACATGATGTCATTTAGAGTTTTTATACCAAAACTGGCAAAAAACTCCACAATCTAAAAAGTGAAAATTGTACAGGAGTTTCTCTCCTACACTCCTGTTTTATGTATATTTGTTTTAACCATTAGTACTAACACTGGTCATACTGGTCATACTGGTCATACTGGTCATACTGGTCATACTGGTCATACTGGGGAAACAGTCTCGCTCAGTCTGTACAGACTCGGGTTGGGACCCAGAGGGTCGACTGTTTAAGTCCCGGTGCGGACTAAAGTATGATTAAGATTTACTTTATTGATCCTACAAGGGGAAATTTCTGTTTTTACACTCTGTAAGTCATGAACACACACACACTGAAACACACACACACACACACACTGAAACACACACACACACTGAAACACACACACACTGAAACACACACACACACACACACACACACTGAAACACACACACACACACACACACACTGAAACACACACACACTGAAACACACACACACTGAAACACACACACACACTGAAACACACACACACTGAAACACACACACACACACACACACACACTGAAACACACACACACACACACACACACACACTGAAACACACACACACACACACACACTGAAACACACACACACACACACACACACTGAAACACACACACACACACACACTGAAACACACACACACACACACACTGAAACACACACACACACACACTGAAACACACACACACACACACACACTGAAACACACACACACACACACACACACACTGAAACACACACACACACACACACACTGAAACACACACACAGACACACACACAGAAACACACACACACACACACACTGAAACACACACACACACACTGAAACACACACACACACACACACTGAAACACACACACACACACACTGAAACACACACACACACACACACACACACTGAAACACACACACACACACACACACACACACACACACACACACACACACACACACACTGAAACACACACACACACACACAGAAACACACACACACACACACTGAAACACACACACACACACACACACTGAAACACACACACACACACTGAAACACACACACACACACACACACACTGAAACACACACACACACACACACTGAAACACACACACACACACACACACACACTGAAACACACACACACACACACACTGAAACACACACACACACACACACACACACACACACACTGAAACACACACACACACACACACTGAAACACACACACTGAAACACACACACACACACACTGAAACACACACACACACACACACACACACTGAAACACACACACACACACACACACTGAAACACACACACACTGAAACACACACACACTGAAACACACACACACACACGCACACTGAAACACACACACTGAAACACACACACACACACACTGAAACACACACACTGAAACACACACACACACACACACACACACTGAAACACACACACACACACACACACTGAAACACACACACTGAAACACACACACACACACACACACACACACTGAAACACACACACACACACACACACTGAAACACACACACACAAACTGAAACACACACACACTGAAACACACACAGACACACACACTGAAACACACACACACACACACACCTGTGTGAGATGTCAGAGTGATGGTGGGGGGGGGGGGCCTTGAGCAAGGCACTAAACCCACAACAGCTCCGTGTCATCTCTTAAACTATAATAAAGAGAAACATTAAAACAACAGATTGTATTTTAAAATGGAAAGTTATCAATCTGATCCCAATTCATTATGATGTTAACACAAGTGACTACAGAAATAAAGTAATAATATAAAGTCTTCTTCTGTGAATAAAGTAATAATATAAAGTCTTCTTCTGTGAATAAAGTAATAATATAAAGTCTTCTTCTTCTGTGAATAAAGTAATAATATAAAGTCTTCTTCTTCTGTGAATAAAGTAATAATATAAAGTCTTCTTCTGTGAATAAAGTAATAATATAAAGTCTTCTTCTTCTGTGAATAAAGTAATAATATAAAGTCTTCTTCTGTGAATAAAGTAATAATATAAAGTCTTCTTCTGTGAATAAAGTAATAATATAAAGTCTTCTTCTGTGAATAAAGTAATAATATAAAGTCTTCTTCTTCTGTGAATAAAGTAATAATATAAAGTCTTCTTCTGTGAATAAAGTAATAATATAAAGTCTTCTTCTGTGAATAAAGTAATAATATAAAGTCTTCTTCTGTGAATAAAGTAATAATATAAAGTCTTCTTCTGTGAATAAAGTAATAATATAAAGTCTTCTTCTTCTGTGAATAAAGTAATAATATAAAGTCTTCTTCTTCTGTGAATAAAGTAATAATATAAAGTCTTCTTCTGTGAATAAAGTAATAATATAAAGTCTTCTTCTGTGAATAAAGTAATAATATAAAGTCTTCTTCTGTGAATAAAGTAATAATATAAAGTCTTCTTCTTCTGTGAATACAGTAATAATATAAAGTCTTCTTCTGTGAATAAAGTAATAATATAAAGTCTTCTTCTGTGAATAAAGTAATAATATAAAGTCTTCTGTGAATAAAGTAATAATATAAAGTCTTCTTCTGTGAATAAAGTAATAATATAAAGTCTTCTTCTGTGAATAAAGTAATAATACAAAGTCTTCTTCTGTGAATAAAGTAATAATATAAAGTCTTCTTCTGTGAATAAAGTAATAATATAAAGTCTTCTTCTGTGAATAAAGTAATAATATAAAGTCTTCTTCTTCTGTGAATACAGTAATAATATAAAGTCTTCTTCTTCTGTGAATAAAGTAATAATATAAAGTCTTCTTCTGTGAATAAAGTAATAATATAAAGTCTTCTGTGAATAAAGTAATAATATAAAGTCTTCTTCTTCTGTGAATAAAGTAATAATATAAAGTCTTCTTCTGTGAATAAAGTAATAATATAAAGTCTTCTTCTGTGAATAAAGTAATAATATAAAGTCTTCTTCTGTGAATAAAGTAATAATATAAAGTCTTCTTCTTCTGTGAATAAAGTAATAATATAAAGTCTTCTTCTGTGAATAAAGTAATAATATAAAGTCTTCTTCTGTGAATAAAGTAATAATATAAAGTCTTCTTCTGTGAATAAAGTAATAATATAAAGTCTTCTTCTTCTGTGAATAAAGTAATAATATAAAGTCTTCTTCTTCTGTGAATAAAGTAATAATATAAAGTCTTCTTCTGTGAATAAAGTAATAATATAAAGTCTTCTTCTGTGAATAAAGTAATAATATAAAGTCTTCTTCTGTGAATAAAGTAATAATATAAAGTCTTCTTCTTCTGTGAATACAGTAATAATATAAAGTCTTCTTCTGTGAATAAAGTAATAATATAAAGTCTTCTTCTGTGAATAAAGTAATAATATAAAGTCTTCTTCTGTGAATAAAGTAATAATATAAAGTCTTCTTCTTCTGTGAATAAAGTAATAATATAAAGTCTTCTTCTGTGAATAAAGTAATAATATAAAGTCTTCTTCTGTGAATAAAGTAATAATATAAAGTCTTCTTCTTCTGTGAATACAGTAATAATATAAAGTCTTCTTCTTCTGTGAATAAAGTAATAATATAAAGTCTTCTTCTGTGAATAAAGTAATAATATAAAGTCTTCTGTGAATAAAGTAATAATATAAAGTCTTCTTCTTCTGTGAATAAAGTAATAATATAAAGTCTTCTTCTGTGAATAAAGTAATAATATAAAGTCTTCTGTGAATAAAGTAATAATATAAAGTCTTCTTCTGTGAATACAGTAATAATATAAAGTCTTCTTCTGTGAATAAAGTAATAATATAAAGTCTTCTTCTGTGAATAAAGTAATAATATAAAGTCTTCTTCTGTGAATACAGTAATAATATAAAGTCTTCTTCTTCTGTGAATAAAGTAATAATATAAAGTCTTCTTCTGTGAATAAAGTAATAATATAAAGTCTTCTTCTGTGAATAAAGTAATAATATAAAGTCTTCTTCTTCTGTGAATAAAGTAATAATATAAAGTCTTCTTCTGTGAATAAAGTAATAATATAAAGTCTTCTTCTGTGAATAAAGTAATAATATAAAGTCTTCTTCTGTGAATAAAGTAATAATATAAAGTCTTCTTCTTCTGTGAATAAAGTAATAATATAAAGTCTTCTTCTGTGAATAAAGTAATAATATAAAGTCTTCTTCTGTGAATAAAGTAATAATATAAAGTCTTCTTCTGTGAATAAAGTAATAATATAAAGTCTTCTTCTTCTGTGAATAAAGTAATAATATAAAGTCTTCTTCTTCTGTGAATGAAGTAATAATATAAAGTCTTCTTCTTCTGTGAATAAAGTAATAATATAAAGTCTTCTTCTGTGAATAAAGTAATAATATAAAGTCTTCTTCTGTGAATAAAGTAATAATATAAGGTCTTCTTCTGTGAATAAAGTAATAATATAAAGTCTTCTTCTTCTGTGAATAAAGTAATAATATAAAGTCTTCTTCTTCTGTGAATAAAGTAATAATATAAAGTCTTCTTCTTCTGTGAATAAAGTAATAATATAAAGTCTTCTGTGAATAAAGTAATAATATAAAGTCTTCTTCTTCTGTGAATAAAGTAATAATATAAAGTCTTCTTCTGTGAATAAAGTAATAATATAAAGTCTTCTTCTGTGAATAAAGTAATAATATAAAGTCTTCTTCTTCTGTGAATAAAGTAATAATATAAAGTCTTCTTCTTCTGTGAATAAAGTAATAATATAAAGTCTTCTTCTGTGAATAAAGTAATAATATAAAGTCTTCTTCTGTGAATAAAGTAATAATATAAAGTCTTCTTCTGTGAATAAAGTAATAATATAAAGTCTTCTTCTGTGAATAAAGTAATAATATAAAGTCTTCTTCTTCTGTGAATAAAGTAATAATATAAGGTCTTCTTCTGTGAATAAAGTAATAATATAAAGTCTTCTTCTGTGAATAAAGTAATAATATAAAGTCTTCTTCTGTGAATAAAGTAATAATATAAAGTCTTCTTCTGTGAATAAAGTAATAATATAAAGTCTTCTTCTTCTGTGAATAAAGTAATAATATAAAGTCTTCTTCTTCTGTGAATAAAGTAATAATATAAAGTCTTCTTCTGTGAATAAAGTAATAATATAAAGTCTTCTTCTGTGAATAAAGTAATAATATAAAGTCTTCTTCTTCTGTGAATAAAGTAATAATATAAAGTCTTCTTCTGTGAATAAAGTAATAATATAAAGTCTTCTTCTGTGAATAAAGTAATAATATAAAGTCTTCTTCTGTTAATAAAGTAATAATATAAAGTCTTCTGTGAATAAAGTAATAATATAAAGTCTTCTTCTGTGAATAAAGTAATAATATAAAGTCTCCTTCTGTGAATAAAGTAATAATATAAAGTCTTCTTCTGTGAATAAAGTAATAATATAAAGTCTTCTTCTGTGAATAAAGTAATAATATAAAGTCTTCTTCTTCTGTGAATAAAGTAATAATATAAAGTCTTCTTCTGTTAATAAAGTAATAATATAAAGTCTTCTGTGAATAAAGTAATAATATAAAGTCTTCTTCTGTGAATAAAGTAATAATATAAAGTCTTCTTCTGTGAATAAAGTAATAATATAAAGTCTTCTTCTGTGAATAAAGTAATAATATAAAGTCTCCTGTGAATAAAGTAATAATATAAAGTCTTCTTCTTCTGTGAATAAAGTAATAATATAAAGTCTTCTTCTTCTGTGAATAAAGTAATAATATAAAGTCTTCTTCTTCTGTGAATGAAGTAATAATATAAAGTCTTCTTCTGTGAATAAAGTAATAATATAAAGTCTTCTTCTGTGAATAAAGTAATAATATAAAGTCTTCTTCTTCTGTGAATAAAGTAATAATATAAAGTCTTCTTCTTCTGTGAATAAAGTAATAATATAAAGTCTTCTTCTGTGAATAAAGTAATAATATAAAGTCTTCTGTGAATAAAGTAATAATATAAAGTCTTCTTCTGTGAATAAAGTAATAATATAAAGTCTTCTTCTTCTGTGAATAAAGTAATAATATAAAGTCTTCTTCTTCTGTGAATAAAGTAATAATATAAAGTCTTCTTCTTCTGTGAATAAAGTAATAATATAAAGTCTTCTTCTGTGAATAAAGTAATAATATAAAGTCTTCTTCTTCTGTGAATAAAGTAATAATATAAAGTCTTCTTCTGTGAATAAAGTAATAATATAAAGTCTTCTTCTGTGAATAAAGTAATAATATAAAGTCTTCTTCTTCTGTGAATAAAGTAATAATATAAAGTCTTCTTCTGTGAATAAAGTAATAATATAAAGTCTTCTTCTGTGAATAAAGTAATAATATAAAGTCTTCTTCTTCTGTGAATAAAGTAATAATATAAAGTCTTCTTCTTCTGTGAATAAAGTAATAATATAAAGTCTTCTTCTGTGAATAAAGTAATAATATAAAGTCTTCTTCTTCTGTGAATAAAGTAATAATATAAAGTCTTCTTCTTCTGTGAATAAAGTAATAATATAAAGTCTTCTTCTGTGAATAAAGTAATAATATAAAGTCTTCTTCTGTGAATAAAGTAATAATATAAAGTCTTCTTCTTCTGTGAATAAAGTAATAATATAAAGTCTTCTTCTGTGAATAAAGTAATAATATAAAGTCTTCTTCTGTGAATAAAGTAATAATATAAAGTCTTCTTCTGTGAATAAAGTAATAATATAAAGTCTTCTTCTGTGAATAAAGTAATAATATAAAGTCTTCTTCTGTGAATAAAGTAATAATATAAAGTCTTCTTCTGTGAATAAAGTAATAATATAAAGTCTTCTTCTGTGAATAAAGTAATAATATAAAGTCTTCTTCTGTGAATAAAGTAATAATATAAAGTCTTCTTCTGTGAATAAAGTAATAATATAAAGTCTTCTTCTGTGAATAAAGTAATAATATAAAGTCTTCTTCTGTGAATAAAGTAATAATATAAAGTCTTCTTCTGTGAATAAAGTAATAATATAAAGTCTTCTTCTTCTGTGAATAAAGTAATAATATAAAGTCTTCTTCTTCTGTGAATAAAGTAATAATATAAAGTCTTCTTCTTCTGTGAATAAAGTAATAATATAAAGTCTTCTTCTGTGAATAAAGTAATAATATAAAGTCTTCTTCTTCTGTGAATAAAGTAATAATATAAAGTCTTCTTCTTCTGTGAATAAAGTAATAATATAAAGTCTTCTTCTGTGAATAAAGTAATAATATAAAGTCTTCTTCTGTGAATAAAGTAATAATATAAAGTCTTCTTCTGTGAATAAAGTAATAATATAAAGTCTTCTTCTGTGAATAAAGTAATAATATAAAGTCTTCTTCTTCTGTGAATAAAGTAATAATATAAAGTCTTCTTCTTCTGTGAATAAAGTAATAATATAAAGTCTTCTTCTTCTGTGAATAAAGTAATAATATAAAGTCTCCTTCTTCTGTGAATAAAGTAATAATATAAAGTCTTCTTCTTCTGTGAATAAAGTAATAATATAAAGTCTTCTTCTGTGAATAAAGTAATAATATAAAGTCTTCTTCTGTGAATAAAGTAATAATATAAAGTCTTCTTCTGTGAATAAAGTAATAATATAAAGTCTTCTTCTTCTGTTAATAAAGTAATAATATAAAGTCTTCTTCTGTGAATAAAGTAATAATATAAAGTCTTCTTCTTCTGTGAATAAAGTAATAATATAAAGTCTTCTTCTGTGAATAAAGTAATAATATAAAGTCTTCTTCTTCTGTGAATACAGTAATAATATAAAGTCTTCTTCTGTGAATAAAGTAATAATATAAAGTCTTCTTCTTCTGTGAATAAAGTAATAATATAAAGTCTTCTTCTTCTGTGAAAAAAGTAATAATATAAAGTCTTCTTCTGTGAATAAAGTAATAATATAAAGTCTTCTTCTGTGAATAAAGTAATAATATAAAGTCTTCTTCTTCTGTGAATAAAGTAATAATATAAAGTCTTCTTCTTCTGTGAATAAAGTAATAATATAAAGTCTTCTTCTGTGAATAAAGTAATAATATAAAGTCTTCTTCTGTGAATAAAGTAATAATATAAAGTCTTCTTCTGTGAATAAAGTAATAATATAAAGTCTTCTTCTGTGAATAAAGTAATAATATAAAGTCTTCTTCTGTGAATAAAGTAATAATATAAAGTCTTCTTCTGTGAATAAAGTAATAATATAAAGTCTTCTTCTTCTGTGAATAAAGTAATAATATAAAGTCTTCTTCTGTGAATAAAGTAATAATATAAAGTTTTCTTCTGTGAATAAAGTAATAATATAAAGTCTTCTTCTTCTGTGAATAAAGTAATAATATAAAGTCTTCTTCTGTGAATAAAGTAATAATATAAAGTCTTCTTCTGTGAATAAAGTAATAATATAAAGTCTTCTTCTGTGAATAAAGTAATAATATAAAGTCTTCTTCTGTGAATAAAGTAATAATATAAAGTCTTCTTCTGTGAATAAAGTAATAATATAAAGTCTTCTTCTTCTGTGAATAAAGTAATAATATAAAGTCTTCTTCTTCTGTGAATAAAGTAATAATATAAAGTCTCCTTCTTCTGTGAATAAAGTAATAATATAAAGTCTTCTTCTGTGAATAAAGTAATAATATAAAGTCTTCTTCTTCTGTGAATAAAGTAATAATATAAAGTCTTCTTCTGTGAATAAAGTAATAATATAAAGTCTTCTGTTAATAAAGTAATAATATAAAGTCTTCTTCTGTGAATAAAGTAATAATATAAAGTCTTCTTCTGTGAATAAAGTAATAATATAAAGTCTTCTTCTTCTGTGAATAAAGTAATAATATAAAGTCTTCTTCTGTGAATAAAGTAATAATATAAAGTCTTCTTCTTCTGTGAATAAAGTAATAATATAAAGTCTTCTTCTTCTGTGAATAAAGTAATAATATAAAGTCTCCTTCTTCTGTGAATAAAGTAATAATATAAAGTCTTCTTCTGTGAATAAAGTAATAATATAAAGTCTTCTTCTTCTGTGAATAAAGTAATAATATAAAGTCTTCTTCTGTGAATAAAGTAATAATATAAAGTCTTCTGTTAATAAAGTAATAATATAAAGTCTTCTTCTGTGAATAAAGTAATAATATAAAGTCTTCTTCTGTGAATAAAGTAATAATATAAAGTCTTCTTCTTCTGTGAATAAAGTAATAATATAAAGTCTTCTTCTTCTGTGAATAAAGTAATAATATAAAGTCTTCTTCTGTGAATAAAGTAATAATATAAAGTCTTCTTCTTCTGTGAATAAAGTAATAATATAAGGTCTTCTTCTTCTGTGAATAAAGTAATAATATAAAGTCTTCTGTGAATAAAGTAATAATATAAAGTCTTCTTCTGTGAATAAAGTAATAATATAAAGTCTTCTTCTGTGAATAAAGTAATAATATAAAGTCTTCTTCTGTGAATAAAGTAATAATATAAAGTCTTCTTCTGTGAATAAAGTAATAATATAAAGTCTTCTTCTTCTGTGAATAAAGTAATAATATAAAGTCTTCTTCTGTGAATAAAGTAATAACATAAAGTCTTCTTCTTCTGTGAATAAAGTAATAATATAAAGTCTTCTTCTTCTGTGAATAAAGTAATAATATAAAGTCTCCTTCTGTGAATAAAGTAATAATATAAAGTCTTCTTCTTCTGTGAATAAAGTAATAATATAAAGTCTTCTTCTGTGAATAAAGTAATAATATAAAGTCTTCTTCTGTGAATAAAGTAATAATATAAAGTCTTCTTCTGTGAATAAAGTAATAATATAAAGTCTCCTTCTTCTGTGAATAAAGTAATAATATAAAGTCTTCTTCTTCTGTGAATAAAGTAATAATATAAAGTCTTCTTCTTCTGTGAATAAAGTAATAATATAAAGTCTTCTTCTGTGAATAAAGTAATAATATAAAGTCTTCTTCTTCTGTGAATAAAGTAATAATATAAAGTCTTCTTCTTCTGTGAATAAAGTAATAATATAAAGTCTTCTTCTTCTGTGAATAAAGTAATAATATAAAGTCTTCTTCTGTGAATAAAGTAATAATATAAAGTCTTCTTCTGTGAATAAAGTAATAATATAAAGTCTTCTTCTGTGAATAAAGTAATAATATAAAGTCTTCTTCTTCTGTGAATAAAGTAATAATATAAAGTCTTCTTCTTCTGTGAATACAGTAATAATATAAAGTCTTCTTCTTCTGTGAATAAAGTAATAATATAAAGTCTTCTTCTTCTGTGAATAAAGTAATAATATAAAGTCTTCTTCTGTGAATAAAGTAATAATATAAAGTCTTCTTCTGTGAATAAAGTAATAATATAAAGTCTTCTTCTTCTGTGAATAAAGTAATAATATAAAGTCTTCTTCTGTGAATAAAGTAATAATATAAAGTCTTCTTCTGTGAATAAAGTAATAATATAAAGTCTTCTTCTGTGAATAAAGTAATAATATAAAGTCTTCTTCTGTGAATAAAGTAATAATATAAAGTCTTCTTCTTCTGTGAATAAAGTAATAATATAAAGTCTTCTTCTGTGAATAAAGTAATAATATAAAGTCTTCTTCTGTGAATAAAGTAATAATATAAAGTCTTCTTCTGTGAATAAAGTAATAATATAAAGTCTTCTTCTGTGAATAAAGTAATAATATAAAGTCTTCTTCTGTGAATAAAGTAATAATATAAAGTCTTCTGTGAATACAGTAATAATATAAAGTCTTCTTCTGTGAATAAAGTAATAATATAAAGTCTTCTTCTGTGAATAAAGTAATAATATAAAGTCTTCTTCTGTGAATAAAGTAATAATATAAAGTCTTCTTCTGTGAATAAAGTAATAATATAAAGTCTTCTGTGAATAAAGTAATAATATAAAGTCTTCTTCTTCTGTGAATAAAGTAATAATATAAAGTCTTCTTCTGTGAATAAAGTAATAATATAAAGTCTTCTTCTGTGAATAAAGTAATAATATAAAGTCTTCTTCTGTGAATAAAGTAATAATATAAAGTCTTCTTCTGTGAATAAAGTAATAATATAAAGTCTTCTTCTTCTGTGAATAAAGTAATAATATAAAGTCTTCTTCTTCTGTGAATAAAGTAATAATATAAAGTCTTCTTCTTCTGTGAATAAAGTAATAATATAAAGTCTTCTTCTTCTGTGAATAAAGTAATAATATAAAGTCTTCTTCTGTGAATAAAGTAATAATATAAAGTCTTCTTCTGTGAATAAAGTAATAATATAAAGTCTTCTTCTGTGAATAAAGTAATAATATAAAGTCTTCTTCTGTGAATAAAGTAATAATATAAAGTCTTCTTCTGTGAATAAAGTAATAATATAAAGTCTTCTTCTGTGAATAAAGTAATAATATAAAGTCTTCTTCTGTGAATAAAGTAATAATATAAAGTCTTCTTCTGTGAATAAAGTAATAATACAAAGTCTTCTTCTGTGAATAAAGTAATAATATAAAGTCTTCTTCTGTGAATAAAGTAATAATATAAAGTCTTCTTCTGTGAATAAAGTAATAATATAAAGTCTTCTGTGAATAAAGTAATAATATAAAGTCTTCTTCTGTGAATAAAGTAATAATATAAAGTCTTCTTCTTCTGTGAATAAAGTAATAATATAAAGTCTTCTTCTGTGAATAAAGTAATAATATAAAGTCTTCTTCTTCTGTGAATAAAGTAATAATATAAAGTCTTCTTCTTCTGTGAATAAAGTAATAATATAAAGTCTTCTTCTTCTGTGAATAAAGTAATAATATAAAGTCTTCTTCTTCTGTGAATAAAGTAATAATATAAAGTCTTCTTCTTCTGTGAATAAAGTAATAATATAAAGTCTTCTTCTTCTGTGAATAAAGTAATAATATAAAGTCTTCTTCTTCTGTGAATAAAGTAATAATATAAAGTCTTCTTCTGTGAATAAAGTAATAATATAAAGTCTTCTTCTTCTGTGAATAAAGTAATAATATAAAGTCTTCTTCTGTGAATAAAGTAATAATATAAAGTCTTCTTCTGTGAATAAAGTAATAATACAAAGTCTTCTTCTGTGAATAAAGTAATAATATAAAGTCTTCTTCTGTGAATAAAGTAATAATATAAAGTCTTCTTCTGTGAATAAAGTAATAATATAAAGTCTTCTGTGAATAAAGTAATAATATAAAGTCTTCTTCTGTGAATAAAGTAATAATATAAAGTCTTCTTCTTCTGTGAATAAAGTAATAATATAAAGTCTTCTTCTGTGAATAAAGTAATAATATAAAGTCTTCTTCTTCTGTGAATAAAGTAATAATATAAAGTCTTCTTCTTCTGTGAATAAAGTAATAATATAAAGTCTTCTTCTTCTGTGAATAAAGTAATAATATAAAGTCTTCTTCTTCTGTGAATAAAGTAATAATATAAAGTCTTCTTCTTCTGTGAATAAAGTAATAATATAAAGTCTTCTTCTGTGAATAAAGTAATAATATAAAGTCTTCTTCTGTGAATAAAGTAATAATATAAAGTCTTCTTCTTCTGTGAATAAAGTAATAATATAAAGTCTTCTTCTTCTGTGAATAAAGTAATAATATAAAGTCTTCTTCTTCTGTGAATAAAGTAATAATATAAAGTCTTCTTCTTCTGTGAATAAAGTAATAATATAAAGTCTTCTTCTGTGAATAAAGTAATAATATAAAGTCTTCTTCTTCTGTGAATAAAGTAATAATATAAAGTCTTCTTCTTCTGTGAATAAAGTAATAATATAAAGTCTTCTTCTGTGAATGAAGTAATAATATAAAGTCTTCTTCTGTGAATAAAGTAATAATATAAAGTCTTCTTCTGTGAATAAAGTAATAATATAAAGTCTTCTTCTTCTGTGAATACAGTAATAATATAAAGTCTTCTTCTTCTGTGAATAAAGTAATAATATAAAGTCTTCTTCTTCTGTGAATAAAGTAATAATATAAAGTCTTCTTCTTCTGTGAATAAAGTAATAATATAAAGTCTTCTTCTTCTGTGAATAAAGTAATAATATAAAGTCTTCTTCTTCTGTGAATAAAGTAATAATATAAAGTCTTCTTCTTCTGTGAATAAAGTAATAATATAAAGTCTTCTTCTTCTGTGAATAAAGTAATAATATAAAGTCTTCTTCTTCTGTGAATAAAGTAATAATATAAAGTCTTCTTCCGTGAATAAAGTAATAATATAAAGTCTTCTTCTTCTGTGAATAAAGTAATAATATAAAGTCTTCTTCTTCTGTGAATAAAGTAATAATATAAAGTCTTCTTCTTCTGTGAATAAAGTAATAATATAAAGTCTTCTTCTTCTGTGAATAAAGTAATAATATAAAGTCTTCTTCTTCTGTGAATAAAGTAATAATATAAAGTCTTCTTCCGTGAATAAAGTAATAATATAAAGTCTTCTTCTTCTGTGAATAAAGTAATAATATAAAGTCTTCTTCTTCTGTGAATAAAGTAATAATATAAAGTCTTCTTCTTCTGTGAATAAAGTAATAATATAAAGTCTTCTTCTTCTGTGAATAAAGTAATAATATAAAGTCTTCTTCTTCTGTGAATAAAGTAATAATATAAAGTCTTCTTCTGTGAATAAAGTAATAATATAAAGTCTTCTTCTTCTGTGAATAAAGTAATAATATAAAGTCTTCTTCTTCTGTGAATAAAGTAATAATATAAAGTCTTCTTCTGTGAATAAAGTAATAATATAAAGTCTTCTGTGAATAAAGTAATAATATAAAGTCTTCTTCTGTGAATAAAGTAATAATATAAAGTCTTCTTCTGTGAATAAAGTAATAATATAAAGTCTTCTTCTTCTGTGAATAAAGTAATAATATAAAGTCTTCTTCTGTGAATAAAGTAATAATATAAAGTCTTCTTCTTCTGTGAATAAAGTAATAATATAAAGTCTTCTTCTGTGAATAAAGTAATAATATAAAGTCTTCTTCTTCTGTGAATAAAGTAATAATATAAAGTCTTCTTCTTCTGTGAATAAAGTAATAATATAAAGTCTTCTTCTGTGAATAAAGTAATAATATAAAGTCTTCTTCTTCTGTGAATAAAGTAATAATATAAAGTCTTCTTCTTCTGTGAATAAAGTAATAATATAAAGTCTTCTTCTGTGAATAAAGTAATAATATAAAGTCTTCTTCTTCTGTGAATAAAGTAATAATATAAAGTCTTCTTCTGTGAATAAAGTAATAATATAAAGTCTTCTTCTGTGAATAAAGTAATAATATAAAGTCTTCTTCTGTGAATAAAGTAATAATATAAAGTCTTCTTCTGTGAATAAAGTAATAATATAAAGTCTTCTTCTGTGAATAAAGTAATAATATAAAGTCTTCTTCTTCTGTGAATAAAGTAATAATATAAAGTCTTCTTCTTCTGTGAATAAAGTAATAATATAAAGTCTTCTTCTTCTGTGAATAAAGTAATAATATAAAGTCTTCTTCTGTGAATAAAGTAATAATATAAAGTCTTCTTCTGTGAATAAAGTAATAATATAAAGTCTTCTTCTTCTGTGAAAAAAGTAATAATATAAAGTCTTCTTCTGTGAATAAAGTAATAATATAAAGTCTTCTTCTGTGAATAAAGTAATAATATAAAGTCTTCTTCTTCTGTGAATAAAGTAATAATATAAAGTCTTCTTCTTCTGTGAATAAAGTAATAATATAAAGTCTTCTTCTGTGAATAAAGTAATAATATAAAGTCTTCTTCTGTGAATAAAGTAATAATATAAAGTCTTCTTCTGTGAATAAAGTAATAATATAAAGTCTTCTTCTTCTGTGAATAAAGTAATAATATAAAGTCTTCTTCTTCTGTGAATAAAGTAATAATATAAAGTCTTCTTCTGTGAATAAAGTAATAATATAAAGTCTTCTTCTTCTGTGAATAAAGTAATAATATAAAGTCTTCTTCTTCTGTGAATAAAGTAATAATATAAAGTCTTCTTCTTCTGTGAATAAAGTAATAATATAAAGTTTTCTGTGAATAAAGTAATAATATAAAGTCTTCTTCTGTGAATAAAGTAATAATATAAAGTCTTCTTCTGTGAATAAAGTAATAATATAAAGTCTTCTTCTGTGAATAAAGCAATAATATAAAGTCTTCTTCTTCTGTGAATAAAGTAATAATATAAAGTCTTCTTCTTCTGTGAATAAAGTAATAATATAAAGTCTTCTTCTGTGAATAAAGTAATAATATAAAGTCTTCTTCTGTGAATAAAGTAATAATATAAAGTCTTCTTCTTCTGTGAATAAAGTAATAATATAAAGTCTTCTTCTGTGAATAAAGTAATAATATAAAGTCTTCTTCTGTGAATAAAGTAATAATATAAAGTCTTCTTCTGTGAATAAAGTAATAATATAAAGTCTTCTTCTGTGAATAAAGTAATAATATAAAGTCTTCTGTGAATAAAGTAATAATATAAAGTCTTCTTCTGTGAATAAAGTAATAATATAAAGTCTTCTTCTGTGAATAAAGTAATAATATAAAGTCTTCTTCTGTGAATAAAGTAATAATATAAAGTCTTCTGTGAATAAAGTAATAATATAAAGTCTTCTTCTTCTGTGAATAAAGTAATAATATAAAGTCTTCTTCTTCTGTGAATAAAGTAATAATATAAAGTCTTCTTCTTCTGTGAATAAAGTAATAATATAAAGTCTTCTTCTGTGAATAAAGTAATAATATAAAGTCTTCTTCTGTGAATAAAGTAATAATATAAAGTCTCCTTCTTCTGTTAATAAAGTAATAATATAAAGTCTTCTTCTGTGAATAAAGTAATAATATAAAGTCTTCTTCTGTGAATAAAGTAATAATATAAAGTCTTCTTCTGTGAATAAAGTAATAATATAAAGTCTTCTTCTTCTGTGAATAAAGTAATAATATAAAGTCTTCTTCTGTGAATACAGTAATAATATAAAGTCTTCTTCTTCTGTGAATAAAGTAATAATATAAAGTCTTCTTCTGTGAATAAAGTAATAATATAAAGTCTTCTTCTTCTGTGAATAAAGTAATAATATAAAGTCTTCTTCTTCTGTGAATAAAGTAATAATATAAAGTCTTCTTCTTCTGTGAATAAAGTAATAATATAAAGTCTTCTTCTGTGAATAAAGTAATAATATAAAGTCTTCTTCTGTGAATAAAGTAATAATATAAAGTCTTCTTCTTCTGTGAATAAAGTAATAATATAAAGTCTTCTTCTTCTGTGAATAAAGTAATAATATAAAGTCTTCTTCTGTGAATAAAGTAATAATATAAAGTCTTCTTCTTCTGTGAATAAAGTAATAATATAAAGTCTTCTTCTGTGAATAAAGTAATAATATAAAGTCTTCTTCTTCTGTGAATAAAGTAATAATATAAAGTCTTCTTCTTCTGTGAATAAAGTAATAATATAAAGTCTTCTTCTGTGAATAAAGTAATAATATAAAGTCTTCTTCTTCTGTGAATAAAGTAATAATATAAAGTCTTCTTCTTCTGTGAATAAAGTAATAATATAAAGTCTTCTTCTGTGAATAAAGTAATAACATAAAGTCTTCTTCTTCTGTGAATACAGTAATAATATAAAGTCTTCTTCTGTGAATAAAGTAATAATATAAAGTCTTCTTCTTCTGTGAATAAAGTAATAATATAAAGTCTTCTTCTTCTGTGAATAAAGTAATAATATAAAGTCTTCTTCTGTGAATAAAGTAATAATATAAAGTCTTCTTCTTCTGTGAATAAAGTAATAATATAAAGTCTTCTTCTTCTGTGAATAAAGTAATAATATAAAGTCTTCTTCTTCTGTGAATAAAGTAATAATATAAAGTCTTCTTCTGTGAATAAAGTAATAATATAAAGTCTTCTTCTTCTGTGAATAAAGTAATAATATAAAGTCTTCTTCTGTGAATAAAGTAATAATATAAAGTCTTCTTCTGTGAATAAAGTAATAATATAAAGTCTTCTTCTTCTGTGAATAAAGTAATAATATAAAGTCTTCTGTGAATAAAGTAATAATATAAAGTCTTCTTCCGTGAATAAAGTAATAATATAAAGTCTTCTGTGAATAAAGTAATAATATAAAGTCTTCTTCTGTGAATAAAGTAATAATATAAAGTCTTCTTCTGTGAATAAAGTAATAATATAAAGTCTTCTTCTTCTGTGAATAAAGTAATAATATAAAGTCTTCTTCTTCTGTGAATAAAGTAATAATATAAAGTCTTCTGTGAATAAAGTAATAATATAAAGTCTTCTTCTTCTGTGAATAAAGTAATAATATAAAGTCTTCTTCTTCTGTGAATAAAGTAATAATATAAAGTCTTCTTCTTCTTCTGTGATGAGTCAGACTGGAGAGTGAACATCAACACATGCTAACACGTTAGCTGTTGGCTAATGTTAGCATGTCCTTCTGCTCACCTTGCGCTGAGTAAAAGCTTTTAAATAATTCATTTCTGGCTTTTAAAATACTCCAGTGTCATACAGGGGGTTTTCTATACTGTCAGGTTTACTAGCGACCTTATTTAGGACTCTAATTTGACTTGAATGACAACATACAGACGTTATTATTATTCAAGAGTTAGCAGGTTAGCTAAGGTTAGCCGTGCAGTTTGTTATGGTAGTTAGCCACATTAGCTAACGTTAGCTTCGTCGGAAACTCGCCTGGTTCTTCCGGAACTGGTCGATGACGTAGCTGTACATCGGGCCCTGCTTGTAAGCTGCTCCGTGGATGGCTCGCAGCTCTTTCAGGATTCCTCTACAGACTCGCAGAGGGGACGAGAGCGCCGCCATGTCTGCACAGTGTGAGGGCAGACAGACAGGATCAATCAAACACCGCACAGTCGATCAGGCAGGATCAATCAATCACCGCACAGTCGATCAGGCAGGATCAATCAAACACCGCACAGTCGATCAGAGTGTTACTGCACATCCCGACCACATGGGGGCGACATGTCACACTAAAAACATCAGTCTCTTCTTACCACAAAATGACTGAATACTACACATAATATATATAAATATATATATATTATATATTTATAGTATATATATAATTTAAATATATATATTTTATATATATATATATTTTATATATATATATTTATATATATTTATATTATATATATATAATATATTATAATATATATATAATATATATATATATTTATATATATTTATATTATATATATATAATATATTATAATATATATATATTATATAAATATATATATACATATCTACTAGGGCTGGGCAACGATTAAAAGTTTTAATCACGTTAATCGCATGAGTTCCTGTGATTAATCGCGATTAATCGCATTGTTATACGCAAAATCCAATAATGAATTAAAAAGTAGTGTATAGCGCACTTTTATTGTAAATGTACTTCTCAACTTAAACAATGTAATCAAAGCAAATAAATACAAAACTAAAGCTTATTGCATTGGTTGCAGTCTGGACGCAGAGTGGTGAGGGTCTGACTGCAGCTGGGTGTGCTGCGCGAGGCTACACTGACAGCCTTTGAGTGCTTTAGGAAGGGGGAGGGGCTTACGGCAGCACCCGCTGCTCGTTGAGGACAGTAACTGCAGAGCAATACGTGCTTTCACGTCAGTTTCTTACACCAAAAAAGTCTCAAATAACACCAGAAAAAGTCGCTAGATTTGTCGCTAGTAGCTGTTGACAAAAAAATATATAAATATATATATTTATATTATATATATATAATATAAATATATATATATAATATATATATATAAATATATATATAATATAATATATTATATATATAATATAAATATATATATTTATATATATAAATATATATATATTATAATATATAATATATATAATATAAATATATATATATAATATATATATATAAATATATATATAATATAATATATTATATATAATATAAATATATATATAATATATATATATAAATATATATATATATAAATATATATATAATATAAATATTATAATATAATATTAAATATATATATATTTATCATAAGATACTATAAACCAAAAATAATTCACAAGCACAAACACAGACACACACAGACACACACACACACACGCACACACACACACACACACACACACACACACACACACACACACACACTCACAGCGTGGGCTTCACAAAGAGTTTCTGAAGTTCTCAGAAGAACATCAAATTCTTTATTTAACGTCTGAATATGAATTTAAATTACTCCTAAACTTCTGTTTTGGCTCTTAAATAGGGTAGGGTACTACAGGTATTAGTCGACACTCACCTGTCTCTCTAGCTAACGGAAGCGGTGTCTAACATTAGCATCATATTTAAAGGGCTCAGAGAAGCGTGAGTTAAAACTGCTGTGTGTGAGCTGAGGATTTATTAAAACACCACAAGTGAAGGTAAGAAAAACACAAAGTTCTTCCTGATATCTTCAGCTCACGAAAACATCAGAAAGTAGGTGTTACGGTTTAAAGAGTGACCGTGTTAACTGGTGCCCTTCGGCCGGTCTGTGGTTGTCATGGTTACAGCAACAGATTCTGAAGATGGAAAGTTTCCCAAAATGATGTCTGTCTGTTTGGTTTTCCATTAAAATACATGTTTAATGAGAATTTTTTATGAATATTTTTGACATTTATATATATATATAAACTGTAACTATGACAACGTAATGCTGCTGGCTAAAGTGTTAGCATGTCCTTCTGTCCCACAGCGTTGCGTTGAGTAAAACCCTTTAAATAATGAATTTCTTGCTTTTAAAAACTCTGCAGTGTCATGTTGGGGATTTTCTAAACTGTCACTTTTATGACTGAGTGAATATGAGACACCAGTTTGACTTAAATGACGATTTATCATCCTGACATGTTGGCTACAGTCATTCAGCTTTCATTGTTTGTCAAACTCAGGTTCCAAGATGGCAGGAGGAGACGTCAAACGGAGCTTCTTCTGCAGGAGCCACCAATTGGATGTGTTGGGGAGAAGCTATTTGTGCTTGGTCACACCTGACGCCCTGTTTACCTGGATCACACCTTCACACCACTGTAAGGTAATGTCCCTTAATTTATTATGTTTTATTAATACCTAACAGAGCTGAGCACACTTCAGCCCTACAGTGTGGGGTGGCTGTGGCTCAGTGGGTAGAGTCGTTGTCTTTCAACCGGTTCAAAGGTTGAGGGTTCGCTCCTGCAGCAACTACATCACTTTATTCTATCCTTTCTATTTCAGTATTCATACAGTTCTGGTTACTTTATTCCTGATGTTTCTTATCCATCACTACAGTCACTTTATTTATCTCATTTTTACCTTTACAGTTATATTGTTTATATTAGTTCTGTTGTTCCATTATTCAACATGCACCTTATTAACTTATCATTTAGTTTTGCCTACTTGCACATAGTTCTGTATATATATATATTTATTTCTCGTCTACTGCACATAGTTCTGTTTACATCTGTTAGTCCGATCACTGTCCACTTATATCTACTCTTTTATATTTAGTATTTTAAGTTAAGTTTAAGCTTTAAGTTGTATTTAAATTGACACTTTATATTTAGGTTTAAATATTTCGTCTACCTGCACTGTTGTTCATTTACTGCTCTGTGTGCCTTTGAATTGCCCCCTGGGGACAAATTAAGTATTTTTTTAATTGAATTGAATTGAACATGTCCGATGCGTCCTTGGGCAAGGCACTTAACCCTGAATTGCTTGAATATGAATGCATCCATTCACCATTTACAAAGTGCATCATGAACCCTTTTCTTACCCACTTGTATATGAACACCTCATGTTGTGTATTGTCTTTGTGTGCAGACCAAGTGATGCATAACGTGTTTATCTCCACATTAAACGGGATCCATATCGGTTCTGATCTGCAGATCCAGTCTGAACGTAGAGCTCGCTCTGGATATAACTGGAGGATGAAAATCTGTACAGAGACCTGCAGCGGAGATGCAGTCTGACTCTGAAGGACGCCACCTATCTTTATGTGCTGCTACCTTTTGATTTGGACACTATGAAGCTGTCATCCGTCGCCATAGCAACAGCGAGTTTAGCTCAGGGCGAGATGCAGAGAAAAGGATCAGTGTGTTTTTTTTTCTTCCTACAGCAACACAGGCAGGATTAATTTGAAGTGTCTGATTATGTTTGAATGTTTGATCCATCGTGCTGTAAGGTCGTCAACATGTTCAGTACTTTGATACGTTTCTATACCAGGTGTTTTTAAAACGATTCAGTCGGTTATCTGAATGATCCGTCGTATCAAAGCTTTTAAAAAACCTTCAGATCTTTAAGGAGAAGCTGCCTGCAGGAAGGAGAACGCTGACTAAACGTTCTTAAAGTATGTTAGTTTGTGTAATTCAGACTGCAGGAGCTTACCTGCAATTTTTAATCATTCAAAATAAGAAATTAGACCCCGTGTAAACATGGTGCAATGAGGAGCTGTGGTCACGCTGGGAGTGGATGAGAGAATGAGAGGTTCACTGCCGGATCTTAAATAGTCTACACCTGGGAGACCGCCCACCAGGGAGACCGCCCACCAGGGAGACCGCCCACCAGGGAGACCGCCCACCAGCCACCTGCAGGGTCACAAAACACACTCAGAAGGATAAAACACAAGAGCAGGTCCTGCTGGCAAGAGGGCCGTCACAATATGAACATCTGTTCAACATGAGTCTAGTCCTGGTCCTGGTTTATGGTTCTGGTTCTGCTCCTGGTTTCTGGTTCTGGGTCTGCTCCTGGTTTCTGGTTCTGCTCCTGCTCCAGGTTTATGGTTCTGGTTCTGCTCCTGGTTTATGGTTCTGGTTCTGCTCCTGGTTCTGGTTCTGCTCCTGGTTTCTGGTTTCTGGTTCTGGTTCTGGTCCAGGTTTCTTCCTGGTTTACATAACGATTTGTTCCTGTGTCTGTTTAATTGTCACAGATCATATTTGATTAGATAAGATTTTCACATTTTAATTTGTTCTATTTTTCATATAAAACAAATTAAAGTATGAAAATAACCCTGAAGGCAGCAGCAGGTACAGGTGACTTCAAACTGGGCTAACTGACACACTCCCAGTGTTCCCAGTCCTCAGAGTTTGTGTATCCATTATCGACTCTAGAGGGAGCCAGTCTCTTATCAGTTTCTCACCGGTGTGGTTCCTCGACATTTGTTGGAAGGCACCTCTCTCTCTCTCTCCACCCCTCCTCTCTCTCTCTCCCCCCCTCCTCTCTCTCTCTCTCTCTCCCCCTCCTCTCTCTCTCTCTCTCTCTCTCCCCCTCCTCTCTCTCTCTCTCTCTTTCACCCTCTCTCTCTCTCCCCCCTCCTCTCTCTCTCTCTCCCTCTCCCCCCCTCTCTCTCTCTCTCTCTCTCTCTCCCTCTCTCCCTCTCTCTCTCTCCCCCTCCTCTCTCTCTTTCACCCTCTCCCTCTCTCCCTCTCCCTCTCTCTCTCTCTCCCCCCTCTCTCTCTCCCCCTCCTCTCTCTCTCTCTCTCCCCCTCCCCTCTCTCTCTCTCTCCCCCTCCTCTCTCGCTCTCTCTCTCTCTCACACTCTTTCAATGAATACTAATGCAGCGTGTGGGCCCTCCTCCCATCTTTTCGCAGGCAGGGATGGGCGGGCGAGCGGGGAGACAGAGCAGCTCAGTATCCTCGCTCATGAAGCAGCCAGTGCTCGACTCGCAGCAGCAGAGCCCAATGCCTTTTTTTTTTCCTCCCACCCGGCAGCGTTGAGACTTTGTGTTGCCGCTGCAACAATGCCCAACCTGTGTGAGCGGCGTGCGGCTCCAGAGCAGAGCTGAGAGAGAGAGAGAGAGAGAGGAGAGAGAGGAGAGGACGTCTCTGCCTGCTTTTTGTCATCTGGATGGGAAGTGTTTTTTGGGAGGAGAGACAGAAGAAAGCAGCCGGGGAAGGGGAACAACTGGCAGCAGCCAATCCCCCCCTTCCACCCTCAGACTGGAGACGACGGAGGCCACTGGAGTATTTGCTTTTATCTTTCGTTTTTTGTTCTTTTTTTTCCTCATCGCGCTGCTGGGAGGTGCTTTACCTTTTCATTTGCTTGCTCTCTCGGTCCTCTGTCTTCTCATCTATTTCGCCATTTACCTGGTCAACAATTTCTTCTATTTATGAGCCAGACAAGGAGGGGGGAGAGAGGCAGAGAGACAGAGAAAAAGAGAAAGAGAAAAGGGGAGGGGGATTTTTTTTTTTACCCCCTTTTATTCTCTTTTTTTTTCTCCCCTTCATTCATCCTCCCTTTCCTTCTCCATCGCTTCCACTTCCAGCCTTTTCTATCCCTGTGCAGCCCACGCTCCCTCCTCCCCTCCTCCCCTCACTGCCTCCCTCTTCCTCCCCCCCTCCCTCCCGCTCCGCTCACTGTCCACCCTTAACTTTGGCTACTTTTTTGACTCCACCTGTGTTTTAATTTCCTTTCTCCCCCCCCCCCCCCCCCCACTGATAGAGACGTTTTAATTGGCTTGCTTGTCTTTTCTATTTATGCCTTTTTCACTTTTGTACCTTTTTCCTATTTCCTGTTCCCCCTTCTCTTTTTTCCTCCCTCCATCCTATGCATCTTTTTTGGGCGATTCTTAAATCTAACCATAGGTAGGTTGACTTAGTGTTTAGTGTCTGTCTCAAAGTCTTTGTTCCTTTTCTGTGTGTGCAAGGTGTTTTGTGTGGGGTGCACATACATTAAACACACACGCACACACACACTAACGCGGGCCCTGTAATCTGGCTTTTGGTACAACCATGAATCCCCTCCCCATCTGGCACTCAGCTGATTCTCTCCTCATGCCGTGTCATCTTCTCATCACTCTGCGTTCTCTAATCTGTGTTTTCTCACTTTTTGTTCTCTCCTCGCCCACAGTGACTCATCAAGCACTCGCCTCCTCCAGGCGTCATCCCGGAGAACACATCTTGTCATTTTTTATATGTTGCACAAAAAGTCTGTTTTTTATTTCTCCATCAAAGTGTCTGAAATACCCCCCCACCCCCCCTCCTCCCCCCCACCACCACGTCCTCCTCACACGTCCCTTTGTCCGCTCACAACAACAAATTCTGAAAAATAAATTCTGTTCCCGTGGCGCCGAGGTGCGTTCAAGTCTCCTCCTCCTCCTGGTGTTTATGAGGTGAAGGTCAAAGTGAGCAGAGGCCTAACTCAACTCTGTCTGGGTGTCATCTGTGTTTATACACTCGGCCCGCCGCCTTCTCTCGCCCTCTTTTCCTCTCTCTCTCTCTCTCTCTCGCTCTCCTCTCTCTCTCTCTCTCTCTCGCTCTCCTCTCTCTCTCTCTCTCTTCTCTCTCTCTCTCCTCTCTCTCTCTCTCGCTTCTCTCTCTCTCTCTCTCTGTCGCCTATCCTCCTCACTCTCATCTCACAGGCAGACACACACAAGCACTCAAAGAGAATGGACTAGGACTAAAAAAAAAAAAAAAAACCCGCTGAGGATTTTTCTCCCTTTTTTTTCCTCCACCGTCACTTTTTTTCTCCAACTTTGCTTCGAGCTTGAATCTCTTTAATCACCATCCTTTTTTTTTTTAAATCTCTCCATCACCTCCCCTCTCTCTCTCTCTCTCTCTCTCTCTCTCTCTCTCTCCACTTTCTGATTCTCGTTTCCATTTCTTTTCATCTCCTGTCCCACCACTCACACGTCATCTTGCATCAGAGCGGAGTCGCTCCTTATTTTTATTTTTTATTTTTTTTGCATTTGGGTGACGTACGTTTGCACCTCATCTCCTCTTCACTACCTCCATCACATTTATGGAAATACAAAGGGGTGCAGATTATTCACCAATAATCCTTTGCATTTCAGGAATAGAGCGACAAAGAGTGGCTCCAAAGAATTTAGCTGACTGCAAAGAAACTGAATAATTTCAGTGTGTGAGTGTGTGTGTGTGTGTGTGTGTGTGTGTGTGTGTGTGTGAGGCTCAGCTGTAGACAGATGCATAGCAAAGTGAACAAACCACACAACTCATTTCTTTGTCCATCTCCTTTGTTTATATTTCCACCTTTTTCCTGAAGGAGATTTAATGCCTCTCCTCTTCTGAAGAGAATGGGAAGTGGGACTTTTGACCAGCTGCCACCCTGATAAAGGCGCCCTGGATTTAGCTGTTTTCCTGTGGAATTACCCTTTAAATCCTGGATTCGACCCCTAATGAAAACAAAATTAACAGTCGTTAAAAACTGTCCTTAATTGGGGACTTTCTTTTTGACTTCTTTTTCTAACGGACTGAAGCTGATTTTCAATATTTCTTTTTTCCAACTATTGAATCTTAACGGGATTTCACTGACGCGGATTAAAGACTCCAGCAGCATCTTTGTCTGTTAGTCGATGTGTTAGACGAGATTCTTGCCGCCAAAATCCATTAAAATCAATATTTTCTAATGTTAAGGTTTTCATAGGTGAGTACTTTGAATCCACACATGCTTCTTCTCCTGCATGTTTCGGATGATGATTAATTGATGACATTCATCCAAATCTCTTTTTCATAAGGCCGCTTACTTCTGCATGCATGAGTGTGTGTGTGTGTGTGTGTGTGTGTGTGTGTGTGTGTGTGTGTGTGTGTGTGTGTGTGTGTGTGTGTTCGAGTGTGTGTGTGTGAGGTTTAAGTAGTGATTAAATAGATTTTCCCCGGCGCTCCTCAGCCATTTTACCCTTCATTTCAGCTTTAATTCACTTCTCATCCGTGTGATTTAAGGTCACATTCTTGCGTCTGATCATGTGTGATAATGTCAAAACTGTACAAGTCGCCTCCGCCTGATGGAGACCGCCACTTCAGCCCCGTCCAATGACCTGCTGTGTGTGTGTGTGTGTGTGTGTGTGTGTGTGTGTGTGTGTGTGTGTGTGTGCTACATAGTCAGATCAATAAAGTAATCTACACAAAGCGACGCAGCACGTTGCCCTTTTCTCAATGCGATTATTTTGATCTGCTGTTATTTCAAACTTCTTCTGACAGAGAGTGTGGGAATCAAACCCCGAGTGTGTGTGTGTGCAGCAAAACGCACATCAACTCCCACACACACACACGCATGCAGACCCTT
This sequence comes from Labrus mixtus, assembly GCF_963584025.1. Lineage (NCBI taxonomy): Eukaryota > Metazoa > Chordata > Actinopteri > Labriformes > Labridae > Labrus > Labrus mixtus. Next base: position 29,513 of record NW_026870330.1, read on the forward strand.
CACCCATCCAATCATCCATCCATCCATCCATCACAGGTGCAGCAGCGATTGACCCCTTTTCTCTGATTAACCTTCCTATCATTCAGCTGACACTAGTTTGGATTTATACTGTGTGTGTGTGTGTGTGTGTGTGTGTGTGTGTGTGTGTGTGTGTGTGTGTGTGTGTGTGTGTGTGTGTGTGCAGCGTCAAGGTTAAGGCTAACATACCTGTGAAACACACCTGGGACCCGCTCTCATAACCCAGGACCATTAGCCATACTGCTCTCGGCACACATGTGACCCCTGTAGCCCCCCCCCCCCCCCCCCCCCCCCCCCCCCCCCCCCCGCAGATGTGCGCTCAGGTAGTCAGTCACCGCTGCAAAATGGACGCTCTGCCACGCTGCTGTCCGCCGTCTTTTCACCCGAATCAGGGTTTATGAACAGGAGAGACACGCGTTCACTGTAATAATGTTTAAAACTGTCAGAGAGACGGCTCATCACTAAACCAGGATTTTAAATGTTTATATGATTCATTTTTTGATACCTCAGCAAAAAAAATAAAAAAAATTGAGATCTGACGCTCCAAATGTTTGGTTATCTCTTGTTTTTAAAATCTAAAATGTGCAAACTCCAACACGTCGTCTTAATTGCACACACACGATGGCAACCTTAAGGGTGTAAACTTCGACAGTGCGCTATCTCTCTTTGTCCGATGCAGCTGATGGTTAAAAAATATGACGGAAGTTTCTTAAAAGCGTCTTTACTTTTGGATCGAGGATTGATTGTTTTTGAAAGACAGAAGTCTTTTCAGTCTAAAATGTTCCAAACCTGAAGCAGAGGGAGTTTGAAGCAAAATGGACGTCACTGAGGGTCCCAATCTGCAGGAAAACTTTAATATAAAACTGATTTAAACCAGTTTGAAGCAGAAGATGAAGCCTTATGTTTGGGGCTTTTTACGCCTCCTTTTAGAGACGGGACAGACGCAGGACGAATCAGGGAGAGAGAGAGGGCGCCTGTAGCTTAGTGGTTACTACACCCCCTCTCATGGAGGAAGAGCATCATGTTGACAAACCTTTCGACATAATTTAGTACGATCAAATCTGCTTTTAAAGTTTTAATGATTGGTAGCGAAAGCTTCTGAAATTTAAAAAACGACATTGATTGCATAAGACGGGTGCGTTGGCGAGGAATGTATCCATTAAAAAAACTGCAGGCGCACGGTTTGAAATGCAACGGTGGCCAACTTGTTTGTGCAATTTAGACCGAGTGAAGGAGTTTGTCTGCAACTTTTGATCGCCGAAACAAGAAATGAGTCGATATCCGGAGCCTCAGACTTTTATTTTTGTTGTCGCCGTGGTAACAACGCGGGTGTCGATATCTTTTGATTTGTACTAGTATCATATTGAAGTTTAAAGTTCTGGTATTCTGACGACCCGAGGAGAGCAAAGAATAGCCGGTCAATGATCCGTGACATCGCTGAGCATCACTTTAATGTCGAGGTTCATTGTTGGTCAGAAAGGAGGATTATTTCTGTTTTATGAAGGACAAGAATACTTTAGCAACTGCAGTTTAAAATAGAATTGTCTGATATTGGAACTGATCCCTAATCGTGTTTTTGCATCCCGTCTTACCTCAGGAGACTCCGCCCCCCCTCCTCTCTGACAGGGAAAGTCTCCCGCTGTGAGGTGCATGTGTGAACAGATCAGGAGAATATCCGGAGAAGTCCTCCTGATATGATCTCGATATTTTCAGAAGTGTGAAAACAGCTCGAGAGAGAATTGTTAAAATAAGAAGTTTGAAGATGGATGTAGCAGAGCAGCAGGTGTATAACGAGGTCGTTCATCGGTTAGAAAGGTGGATTCTTTTCTGTTGTTCTGTTCCTTCCAGAGAGCAGCGACACGTTTTGGAGCGTGAATGAACGCTCCTGCCAGAAAGCGATGTTGTAGTTGATGCCTGACTGGGTTTGTTTCTTAGTTTTACTCGAATAATTAAAGTGTACCCTCGTTCTAAATGATTAACGAGTCAGTAAATATTGTCAGTGAACTTTATGGAGCCGTAAATTAGTCGTATCAGGTGACCACGGGGGGGTTTGCACATATTTCAAGCCACCTGTCAATTTTTAGTGTCTGAGAGCGAAATCGATGCCAGAAGCTTAGGTGAAGAAGAAGTCTGCCAAAAGTCTCCAAACGGAGCTTAAGAGATTTTTCCGAGGCGCCGTGTTTGTAGTCGTTGTTGATAAACAGACCAGGAGAGGCGACAGCAGGGGCTGAGGAGATTCTTAATCCGTCCCCCTTCTTCCTTACTGGTTCTCCCTCTCCGTCTCTCGCCCTCCCTGCGTGCTGACTAATCACACGGCGTCGGCGTCGGGCTCTCAGCGATGCATCCGCCTCAATGAGTCCAGAACAAACGCTCTATAGAAAGTTTTATCTTCATATCGCTCAGTGATGATCCACTGCCCTGATGAGGATACCTCCACCTGATTAAGAGTATTAAAGAGGACATCCCCCTCCTCCACCTTTTCTAACAGTCCCCTCCTCCACCTTTTCAAACAGTCCTCTCCTCCACCTTTTCAAACAGTCCCCTCCTCCACCTTTTCAAACAGTCCCCTCCTCCACCTTTTCAAACAGTCCTCTCCTCCACCTTTTCAAACAGTCCCCTCCTCCACCTTTTCTAACAGTCCCCTCCTCCACCTTTTCAAACAGTCCCCCTCCTCCACCTTTTCTAACAGTCCTCTCCTCCACCTTTTCAAACAGTCCCCTCCTCCACCTTTTCTAACAGTCCCCTCCTCCACCTTTTCTAACAGTCCCCTCCTCCACCTTTTCAAACAGTCCCCTCCTCCACCTTTTCTAACAGTCCCCTCCTCCACCTTTTCAAACAGTCCTCTCCTCCACCTTTTCAAACAGTCCCCTCCTCCACCTTTTCTAACAGTCCCCTCCTCCACCTTTTCTAACAGTCCCCTCCTCCACCTTTTCAAACAGTCCCCCTCCTCCACCTTTTCAAACAGTCCTCTCCTCCACCTTTTCTAACAGTCCCCTCCTCCACCTTTTCTAACAGTCCCCTCCTCCACCTTTTCAAACAGTCCCCCTCCTCCACTTTTTCAAACAGTCCTCTCCTCCACCTTTTCAAACAGTCCTCTCCTCCACCTTTTCAAACAGTTCCCCTTTGGTCTAAATATAACATGAATCAAGCACCAGAGGAGGTTTGTGACCCTGTATAAACCAGCTCTCTCAGAACGCTCCGTTTTGGTGTGTGTGTCTCTTTAAATGTAATGAGCCCCGCCCCCTGAGTTTTCCCCGTAGACATCACTCCTCTGTAGAGAGAATAAAAATGGCTGACCTGTGCAAAAGTTTTGCTCTATAGGCTGGGGGTGGAGTCCATGGGTGGAGATACCAGGGGAGAGGAGGGGAGGTTTTTTTTTACCAGAATCCCCCTGTGACATCACAAGGATTTGAAACAGAGCATTTTTCAGGGGACAGCTCTCTCAGATGTCTTGAATCTGGACTGCAGTACAAACTTCTTTCTTGTGATGGTTGACAGTTTATTAACTAGATATGTGACACATTGCTCCTTTAATGAAACTGGTATCGTTACTGAAGGTTGAAACTTCTACCGCCATAACTCTATCATAACGTCCTCTCTGTGGTTTTTGAGGATTTCTCGTTTTCTCAATGCGTCTGATGTTGTCAGCTCACTAAACCTAAAGTGAACTGTCTCAACACCTCTGATTCTCGTGTGACTTTCTGCGGCGTGCGTCTGAATCCCGCTCAGCTGTTTATAGAGCGAGCGAGCGAGCGGCCTATGTGGGACAACTTAAAAAAAGTACATCTCGATTTTATTTATTGGCAGCACATTCACTTGAAGCGAGCGGAATATGGGTCATGATCTGATATAAAAAGGCTCCTCAATAATTCATCCGAGCTGATTAGGACGACTTGTATCGACGCAGACGGCGTCCGCGAGCAGAGGACGGGCGTACACATCGACGTGATCAACATTTAGACTCCTTTGTGGGATTAGAGCGAGCTAGGAAACAAGCTAAAGCAAGCATCCTTTGATGTTTTAATCTACTCCACGTTCATGTGTGGACGCCGCGTGTTCATGTGACCAGGGTGTGTGTGTGTGTGTGTGTGTGTGTGTGTGTGTGTGTGTGTGTGTGTGAGTGTGTGAGTGTGTGTGTGTGTGTGTGTGTGAGTGTGTGTGAGTGTGTCTGTGTGTGTGTGTGTCTGTGTGTCTCTGTGTGTGTGTGTGTGTGTGTGTGTGTGTGTGTGTGTGTGTGTGTGTGTGTGTGTGTGTGTGTGTGTGTGTGAGTGTGAGTGTGTGTGTGTGTGTGTGTGTGTGAGTGTGTGTGTGTGTGTGTGTGTGTGTGAGTGTGTGTGTGTGTGTGTGTGTGTGTGTGTGTCTGTGTGTGTGTGTGTGTGTGAGTGTGAGTGTGTGTGTGTGTGTGTCTGTGTGTCTCTGTGTGTGTGTGTGTGTGTGTGTGTGTCTGTGTATGTGTGTGTGTGTGTGTGTGTGTGTGTGAGTGTGTGAGTGTGTCTGTGTGTGTGTGTGTGTGTGTGTGTGTGTGTGTGTGTGTGTGTGTGTGTGTGTGTGTGTGTGTGTGTGTGTGTGTGTGTGTGTGAGTGTGAGGAGCATCCAGCTATTAAATATGAAAAGTGCAATCTGTTACCCTGCAGAGAGTTTTTTATTATTCATCGACAGATTTCAATTAATCATTCATTTACCTAAAGCCCGGCTCGCTCTCTCACACTCTCGTGGACCGGAGCGACGAGTCCTGAATAATCTGGATTATTAGAAGCTGTTTATTATTCTTCTTCTGATCTGACTCGTACTGTAGTGTGACGGTTTGTTGGGGGGATGAACGCAGAGACAATTTAGTACTACAGTACATTCTGAGGAAATGTTTTATTTATCCACACTGTGCTGGATTCTCCTCAAATCACACACACACACACACACACACACACACACACACACACACACACACACACACAGTTTACTGAAGACAATGTGAGATGCATTTAAACCAATTATGAAGGAAGACGTTTTGTTTCTGTGGATTGTGAATGTCAAAAATAATAAGTGGAAAAAACGCTTCATGCAGATTTTTAAAGATTCTAAATCCTCCTCGTGTAATCTCATTAAGTCGTTCCAGGAGAAGCAGGCCGGAGATAGCGCGTCCATGCCAAAGCGTGCAGTATGGTTTATTAAGAGTCTGTCTGACTGTGACCCGCCTCTAACCCTCTGTCCTCTCTCTCCCCTCTCTCTCCAAAACACAGAGAAACAAGCAAACGTCTCATCGGAGGAGCGAAGGGGAGAACGGACGTGAAGCTGCTCCTGTGGAGTACAGTCACCTCCAAAGTGCTGCTCCCCCCCTCCCCCCACCGCCCCCCCCACCCGACGCATCCAGGATTTTACCTAAAACTGCTGTGAGTCCGCTCATGTTGCACTGACACCTACAAACACAACATACAAAACAGTGTTGTCAAAAGTCCGATTGTTCTTGTTTATTCTTTTCTGTATCGTAACGCGTTCTCTGGAAACACGAGCGGTGACCTTAGAGGGAGCTCAGCTGTGCGCGGCGCTGACCCAACACGGCGTGCAGGGTTTACCTCTGCCAGCATGAGTGCGTAAAAGAGAGAGACGGCCCCGCCCCTTCAGAGCTGTGTTTCTAGGGCTGCGTTCCATTTACCCTTAAGAACTCAGGTCTCGGCGCTGGGTATGACGTCACACCCGAGTTTACGGCGTTCCAGATTTTAAGTTGGACAGACGATAACGACACACTATGGGATCGTTTTCATGCAGTTCTCCGAGTTTCAGACTTCAGGGGGGCGTCCCTGATGACGTATCGGACCGGGAACACCTACGACCTTAATGATGATGATGGTGGTGACGATGATATTCAGGATGGTTAAGATGCTGATTAGAACTCAGGAACATTTGAGTCACTTCCTGTCAGCACCTCTGGTCACTTCCTGTCAGCACCTCTGGTCACTTCCTGTCAGCACCTCTAGTCATTTCCTGTCAGCACCTCTGGTCACTTCCTGTCAGCACCTCTGGTCACTTCCTGTCAGCACCTCTAGTCATTTCCTGTCAGCACCTCTGGTCACTTCCTGTCAGCACCTCTAGTCATTTCCTGTCAGCACCTCTGGTCACTTCCTGTCAGCACCTCTGGTCACTTCCTGTCAGCACCTCTGGTCACTTCCTGTCAGCACCTCTGGTCACTTCCTGTCAGCACCTGTGTGTCCAGTCAGACTTAAAGAAGCTCATTTACACTTCCTGTCGTTTGTCGCTCTCGTTAAAAGCGTTTGATAAATGAATTGAATCGTTTTTTTAAATCTTGCAGCTCATTTGTCCTTGTAGGCCACCGTACAAAGATTATGATTTGTTGAGGTGATAAAAGCTCATCAACACACCTCTTCTTTATAATCTCTCCTCCTCGATCACGTACGTTCCTCTTTTTTGCATCGACAAACCCTCGCACACCTAACAAGGCTTTCCCCGCTAGCGAGAAGTTATTCAGTGAATCACGACGACTCGAACACGTTCTCTACCGTGCAGCTGGTTGGAGCGACGCCTGGAAGTGATGCAGGGTTAGTTTCCTCCCATGGATGTTTTAGACTCATTTCTGAGTTAATTAAACTCGTCTTTCTATTAATTACCTGAGAATGTTGACAGGTGGGATTATTCCAGCTGATTAGTTCTGCCTGAGAGCGCCGAGTGGAAGGACGAGCGGAGAGCGAGGGAGGAGGATTTCAGGGAGAATTTTGTCAGCGTTCAAAAACAAATCGGTCCAGGAACGAAGACTTCAAGTTACCAAAACACTCGTCATACAAAGGCGTGAAAAAAGTTAGAATGTTTCTGTGCAACTTCAATAACAAAGGAATTAAAAAGCAAGGATGAAATGTCAGGAATGAAACGACACATTCAAATGTGATTTTCTCTTGATTTAAAGGTCCAATCAGTGAGCTGTGTAGAGAGTGAGATGATAAAGGACCAATCAGTGAGCTGTGTAGAGAGTGAGATGATAAAGGTCCAATCAGTGAGCTGTGTAGAGAGTGAGATGATAAAGGTCCAATCAGTGAGCTGTGTAGAGAGTGAGATGATAAAGGTCCAATCAGTGAGATGTGTAGAGAGTGAGATGATAAAGGACCAATCAGTGAGCTGTGTAGAGAGTGAGATGATAAAGGTATCTTACTATCTGATCATTAAGGAAACATGTTGAAGTGCTGGCTTCTCTGACAACAATGCAGCAGCCAGTATGTCCTCCTTCTAACTTTAGATTCTGCTCCTGAATGCTCTGGATTTGTTTGGACCAGAGAAGGTAGGCGGTTTTAAGACACACCCCCACACGGCCGTTTTGGACGCCCCTCAGTTTGTCAGATATGAGAGCAGTTATCAGGTCAACAGGTGTTGCAGCGATGGAAGCGGGCAAGAGAAGTGGTTCAGATAGAAGTGATTGTACCCGACCTAAAAAGCCTCTGCATGTTTCTAATAAGCTCCACGAGCAGAAACGTGCTCAAACTAGGATCAATATTGGAGATGCTTTTGAAAAATGGAGAGAGGTTAGAACACAGAAAGGTTTACAGACCCATGCAGAGCTGGATAAACACTGAAGCTTCAGAGTCCACCACATGGTGACCTGTGTGAGCATGGACTCTAGAGAGGAGGGGGGGGACAGCTCTTTACAATGTTTAGATATTAGACTGCATTACCCATTTTAACCACTAGGGGGCAGAGGTACATACTGCTCCTTTAAAGCTCCTGTGAGAGGTTTTTTGACTGTTTATGAAAATCACTGAAATGAATACAGATGTCTCTTTATGATTGAAAAAAGCAAACCAAACCTTCATCGACAATATTAAACATTTCTATAAAGTTATTTTTAATTCTCGTAAACACTGCTGCAGGGTGTCTCATGAGACCTTTAACCTCACAGACCTGAGATTCTTCCAGCATATCTGGAGGAGTTTTCAGCTCATGTTAGCGTACAGCTTCTGCAAACAATCAATACTCATGCTGTGCTTTCTCTTGTGTTGGCTGTAGTTGAGCCTCCCTCAGTCTGAGGCTATGAGAGGGAGAGAGGAGTCCCAGGCTGTACCATCATGCTTCTTCTGAGACGCTGGGATGAGACTTTGGCTGGCAAAACACAAGGTAAGAAAAACATCGATTTCCACATTTCCTCATGTTGTCTCTGCAGAGAATGAAAACACAAAAACAGACCGTGCCTCACCTGGGTGTGTTTGTGCGCCTGTAGCCTCTGTGTGTGTGTTGCCTCTCCTCGAGCTCGGTGATGGATGGTCCGTAAACTTTCAGAGACTTTATTTGCTTCACCAGATTTTTCTGGAGGGTGATGTGAAGGGTTGAAGGTGGAGCCTGCAGATGTTTGGTTCCTGATGTTTTAGCACAGTTTGCACTTTGATCAGCTGCTCACCTGACCCCGCTCTTATTGACTATCGGGCTCATCTGCATGGCTCTACAGGCATCGATCAGGCAATTAAAGGATTTGTCCGATGAGATTTCTGTGGCAGATGTGAGAAGTGGCGGCTGGGTGCGGGTGCTTTGTGCGATGAGATAAAAGAAGACATCATTCTCTCTCTCGTCCCGGCACCAAATTACACAGAGAAAGTGTATTTCGCCATGAGGGCCCGATGCGAGGCCATTATCATATCAGCACATTCCATCGCCTCCTCGTACATTCATCTCCTCGCTACATGGTGCAAAGAGGCTTTCTTCAAATTTCACCTTTTTTCCCTCCCTCCATTTTTCTGTTTTCATCTCATCCCATGCTCCGTAAATCAGACGTGATGTTTAAGTGACTGAGCCTTGGTGCAGAGGAGGAGGAGGGGGAGGAGGAGGAGGAGGAGGAGGGGGAGGAGGAGGAGGAGGGGGAGGAGGAAGAGGAGGAGGAGGAGGAGGAAGAGGAGGGGGAGGAGGAGGAGGAGGAGGAGGAGGAGGAGGAGGAGGAAGAGGAGGAGGGGGAGGAGGGGGAGGAGGAGGAAGAGGAGGAGGAGGAGGAGGGGGAGGAGGAAGAGGAGGAAGGGGAGGAGGGGGAGGAGGAAGAGGAGGAAGAGGAGGAGGAGGGGGAAGAGGAGGAAGAGGAGGAAGAGGAGGAGGGGGAGGAGGAGGAAGAGGAAGAGGAGGAGGGGGAGGAGGAAGAGGAGGAGGGGGAGGAGGAGGAGGAGGAAGAGGAGGAGGGGGAGGAAGAGAGGAGGAGGAGGAGGGGGAGGAGGAAGAGGAGGAAGAGGAGGAGGAGGAGGAGGAAGAGGAGGAGGAGGAAGAGGAAGAGGAGGAGGAGGAGGAGGAGGAGGAAGAGGAGGAGGGGGAGGAGGAAGAGGAGGAGGAGGAGGAGGAGGGGGAGGAGGAAGAGGAGGAAGAGGAGGAGGAGGAGGAGGAGGAGGAAGAGGAGGAGGGGGAGGAGGAAGAGGAGGAGGAGGAGGAGGAGGAGGAGGGGGAGGAGGAAGAGGAGGAAGAGGAGGAGGAAGAGGAGGAGGAGGAGGAGGAGGAGGAGGAAGGGGAGGAGGAAGAGGAGGAGGAAGAGGAGGAAGAGGAGGAGGGGGAGGAGGGGGAGGAGGAGGAAGAGGAGGAGGAGGAGGAGGGGGAGGAGGAAGAGGAGGAAGAGGAGGAGGAGGAGGAGGGGGAAGAGGAGGAAGGGGAGGAGGAAGAGGAGGAGGAGGAGGAGGAGGAAGAGGAGGAAGAGGAGGAGGGGGAGGAGGGGGAGGAGGAGGAAGAGGAGGAGGAGGAGGAGGGGGAGGAGGAAGAGGAGGAAGAGGAGGAGGAGGGGGAGGAGGAAGAGGAGGAGGAAGAGGAAGAGGAGGAGGAGGAGGAGGGGGAAGAGGAGGAAGAGGAGGAGGAGGAGGAGGGGGAAGAGGAGGAAGAGGAGGAGGAAGAGGAGGGGGAGGAGGAGGAAGAGGAGGAGGAAGAGGAGGAGGAGGAGGAGGAAGAGGAGGAGGAAGAGGATGGGGAAGAGGAGGAAGAGGAGGAAGAGGAGGGGGAGGAAGAGGAGGAGGAAGAGGAGGAGGAAGAGGAGGAGAGGGGGAAGAGGAGGAGGCAGCAGAGCGACTCTCCCTCTCTGTCATAAAGAAGCTCTTCTTCTTCGTCTGTCGTTTGCTCAAAGTCACACAGCTTCCTCGGCTGCTGCTGACGCTGCACTTCTCCTCACAGCGACGTCATCCAAACATTTCCATTACAATGAATTAGTGAAGACGCTGCATCTCATTAAAAACCTGCTCCACCTTCATCGGCGTTCATCCTTTACAGCTCTGCGTTATTAGTTTAATTTATTGGCGAGCAGCGAGCCTCCACACGGCCTGAAGAACGACTCAAATGAAGATACATGAGAATAATAATGTTCACACGAGCTTTATCTCTAAACCATGTTTACCCAAATGTAATTTTACCCCCCCCCCCCCCCTCTAATTATATCACCACCTCTCGCTGCCATTAATTAAGTGAGGCGCTAATGAATCAGTCCAATCCAATTAACAGCAGACCCTCGTTTAGAGCCCACGTGCTCCTGCACCCCCACCGCACAACCAGACGATACTGAAGACTCGATTGAACGCTAACTTTCATTTCATTTCATATTTGATTTATTTGCTCATTTCAGTGTTTGGTTTCAACACCATAAAACACAACAAGAAATGTTTTCTCATAATACTGAAACACTGTTCATGAACAAACAGGAGCAGGAAGAAGAAAACTTATAATACCTGCCCCCCCCTTCCCCTAATAACACAAGAAACTGTTTAACAGAATAAGATTACCTGTTGTTTTCTCTTTCTTTCACGAAACAAAACATAGATCAACAATATAGAAACAATCAGTTAGTTTAACTCATTCATCATTTCCCAGAACCTTTTCTTTATACATTCTTTTAAACTGAATGATAGTTGAGCAGACGAGTCGGCTGGATGACGTTAAGACCCTAAACACCGTCCAGACCTTTACCCTACAGTCTGCCATGGACCTCATCTTTTGTGGTTGTTTTGATAGAGAGCCCCCTGGTGGTGAAATCTACATACTGTGCCTTTAAAGTGTTAAATATAATATGATGTATTTAAAGGCTTTATATGTGATTTTTTGATCCAGCAGATGTCGCCCTTGAGCTCCAGCATGAAACCAAAACAACTCGCGCTGCATTGTTGTGTTAGCATGCTAATGCTAGCGATCTTTATTCTGCTCGTATCTTCACACTGCATGTAAATTTACCTGAAATGAGCGTGATCTAGAAACACAGTTAAGCAGTGAGTACAGTATGTTATTCTTCTTTTCTCTAGTCCCTCAATTAAACAACTTTTATACGAGAGGGGAGGAGTCAGCCGGCCGTCCGGGCGATGTAAACAAAGTGAAGATAGGACTCTGAAAACTCTGAAAACATCACAGACAGTGGGACTCGGGTGTTACACCCATTGTAGACAGTCATGACTCACAGAGTTATTTTCAGAGGAGATACTTGATTTATATATTTAAGTGTGAAAAATCACAGAAAGCCTTTAAGGATCACCTTTGACCTGCAGGATGACGTACAGCCAGGACGTCACTAACCACAGATTTCTCCTCTGAATATCAGAGAGATAAACGTTCTCCTCCTCGTTTCATCTGACTTCCTCAAAAGTCTGCTGCCGCTGCGTTCTTCTGCCGAGTCGGCCTACGTGCTCCTGCGTTTATTTTTAGAAGATAATTCATAATTGACACCGTTCCGTCTTTCTTCCTGTTTTCCTTTTAATGAAAAGGAAAAGGTTTTTGTTTTTTTTTCCTTCGACTGTGTTTTAAGAAATGGGAGCAGCCCGAGGAGCCGGGGAGTTAGGAGGCTTTTGATGAGGAGGAGGAGGGAAGGAGGGGAACAAGGAGAGGAGGAGAGGAGAGGGAGCGTTCGGGAGTTGAGGATAGAGAATGCAGATGTGTGTTTTTCTCCTGAAGACAATGACTTCTGATGTGTGTGTGCTGAGTTCTGTCTCTTCTGTTGTGGCAGCAGAATCACACAGCAGGGTGTCGTTCTGTCTCATTACCTCACACTCATGTATGGAAACGTTTCAGGCACGTTTCCCTTTGTGATGAATTCAAATCATGAAGTTCAATCCAGGCGTCGGTGCTGTTTAGGTAATCTCGTAATTGAAGAGGTTGTAGGATGCAGCAGCAGAATGAACGAGCGTAAATGCAAATTTCAACATAGTATATGCACGCCGTGCTTCGTCAGGGCGCCGCATTACAGCGGCAATCGCTGCCATTGTAGTCAATGATCTTGTAGTTCTCTTGTGATCTTGTAGTTCTCTTGTGATCTTGTAGTTCTCCTCTGATCTTGTAGTTCTCCTGTGATCTTGTAGTTCTCTTGTGATCTTGTAGTTCTCCTGTGATCTTGTAGTTCTCTTGTGATCTTGTAGTTCTCCTGTGATCTTGTAGTTCTCTTGTGATCTTGTAGTTCTCCTCTGATCTTGTAGTTCTCCTGTGATCTTGTAGTTCTCCTGTGATTTTGTAGTTCTTATGTGATCTTGTAGTTCTCCCGTGATTTTGTAGTTCTCTTGTGATCTTGTAGTTCTCCTCTGATTTTGTAGTTCTCCTGTGATCTTGTAGTTCTCCTGGGATCTTGTAGTTCTCTTGTGATCTTGTAGTTCTCTTGTGATCTTGTAGTTCTCTTGTGATCTTGTAGTTCTCCTGTGATCTTGTAGTTCTCCTGTGATCTTGTAGTTCTCTTGTGATCTTGTAGTTCTCCTGTGATCTTGTAGTTCTCTTGTGATCTTGTAGTTCTCCTGTGATCTTGTAGTTCTCCTGTGATCTTGTAGTTCTCTTGTGATCTTGTAGTTCTCTTGTGATCTTGTAGTTCTCTTGTGATCTTGTAGTTCTCCTCTGATCTTGTAGTTCTCCTGTGATCTTGTAGTTCTCTTGTGATCTTGTAGTTCTCCTGTGATCTTGTAGTTCTCCTGTGATCTTGTAGTTCTCCTGTGATCTTGTAGTTCTCTTGTGATCTTGTAGTTCTCCTCTGATCTTGTAGTTCTCCTGTGATCTTGTAGTTCTCTTGTGATCTTGTAGTTCTCCTGTGATCTTGTAGTTCTCCTGTGATCTTGTAGTTCTCCTGTGATCTTGTAGTTCTCTTGTGATCTTGTAGTTCTCTTGTGATCTTGTAGTTCTCCTGTGATCTTGTAGTTCTCCTGTGATTTTGTAGTTCTTATGTGATCTTGTAGTTCTCCCGTGATCTTGTAGTTCTCCTGTGATCTTGTAGTTCTCCTGTGATCTTGTAGTTCTTATGTGATCTTGTAGTTCTCCTGTGATTTTGTAGTTCTTATGTGATCTTGTAGTTCTCCCGTGATCTTGTAGTTCTCCTGTGATCTTGTAGTTCTCCTGTGATCTTGTAGTTCTTATGTGATCTTGTAGTTCTCCTCTGATTTTGTAGTTCTCTTGTGATCTTGTAGTTCTCCTCTGATTTTGTAGTTCTCTTGTGATCTTGTAGTTCTCCTCTGATTTTGTAGTTCTCCTGGGATCTTGTAGTTCTCCTCTGATTTTGTAGTTCTCCTGGGATCTTGTAGGCTTACTGGCAGTAATTTGTTTAATGCTTGAAGTATTTGGACTGTAGGATCTCGTGTTTAAAAGCTTGACCTGAAAACACATCTCAGGTCTCTGTGGCGACATCAATCGGGTTGCAATCAGCCGATCAATAGAGCTTCAGTCCTCAGCAGCGCCGACATAAGTCACCTGGAAAAAGGAGCCTGCAGATCGGCTCATTAGCTGAGCGCTGCACCTCCAACGTTTGCTTTGGTGGCATCTGTTATTTTCTGGCACGTGCTCAGACGCTGCTGTGAGGAGGCTTCAGGTGCCGTCAGAGTTTGTGCTCCAGTTGTTGATCTGATGCCGGAGTCCTGCACAGGAACTCAACCCATGATTTATACTCACTGGTCACCACCACACATGTACGGAGGCCCAGAAGGGACGATGGAGCAGCTTTACTTATACCCTGGATAAACACACACACTGTTTCTCTCTATGTGTTGAAGTGTGTTTTTATTTGTATTTATTCATTTGTTTGTGAACATATCGGCACATTACTCGGGCCTGAAGCTTCGTTCAGGTCTGTGAGCAGCTGTGTGTTGACTTCTTGTTTTCCGGCCTCACCCGGAGGTTGTGCTGTCGAAGCGGGTGAATGATTTGTGTGTGTGTGTGTGTGTGTGTGTGTGTGTGTGTGTGTGTGTAAGCCACAGGTCAGCATCTTTACACAGCCACGATCGACAGGAAACTCTTGTGCTCATGCCTGGAGGACTAACAGTGCAGAGTGTCGGGAGGATTGCAGCAGAATGCTAAACCAAATGTTGTCTCTATGTGAGCTCTGCTGCAGCTCGCTCTGAAGGTGAGAATCTTAAAAACCTGAAGAAGCTCCAATAACGACTAACTGAGCGGCAGCAAACTTACCTTAACTTTGCACGACTCGCAGAGACTTCGTGCTCGTCTCTGATTGAAGCTTCACTCTTCAGACGCAGATTTAATTAGTAATAATAACACCTCACGAGTCAGAGAGCGTGATTAATGTCGCGCTAACACACTTTGATGAATGCTCTTGTTGTGCAGAAGCTGCAGCTGAAGTAATAATGTTTAAACTTCTTTCATCTCCGCTCTACTTAGCTGCATTTCTCTTTTCCATTATGAAGACTGAGACGGACTATAAATCAGTCTACAGCGGGAGAGAGGGGGGGATTACTTTTCCTGCTCTACAACGACCCGGTTACGCCCCCTGTGCAATGAGAAGGGTGGCCTTTATCTGAGCTGCACACACACACACACACACACACACACACACACACACACACACACACACACACACAGATGATGTTGCAGAGATGAAGTTGGTCAGGCGCGTGCAGTCACCGAGCTTTCAGATGAACCGCAGACGAGGTAACTTTGCCTCAGTCGCTCCGGGCGATGCTCTGCCCTGCCGGTCGCCTTGCAGGCTCTCAGCCGCAGCCTCGGCCCGTCCCGGAGAACTCCTGCAGCCTCTCACTTCATTTCCAGTAGATAATGTTCAAAGTTATTGATCGGGTTGTGCTTAGGAGAAATGCCCCCCGGGAGTTGAGCAGAAGAAGTCCCTACAGGGAGCTAATTCCTCTCTGAGGGACCTCATCCATGTCCTGTCAGAGCCGCTGATATGTGGCTCTCTGGCTGCAGAGAGAGAGAGAGAGAGAGAGAGAAGGAGGGGGTGGAAGATGGAGAAAGAGGAATATGTGTTCCAATCGGTCTTCTAACACAGAGAGAGATGCTGTAACACTTCTAACCAGGCGCACAGACAAAAGGCAGAGAGAGGAGATTGTGACGGCAGCCATTGTAAAGGATGCCAGCGTAATGGGTTTGTCAAAGTGTGCCTGATTAAACTGGGACCTCCTGGAGACGACGCAGCGCTCCTGCAGACGTTTACCCTCTCCTACGGATTCGGTTGATTGTTCCCTGTTTTTGCATCTCACATTGATTCCCCAAAGCCCCCAAGTTTCAGAAGTATTGAAAACGCTGCGAGCGCTCCGGCTGCTCAATTGTAAAAAAAAAAAAAAAAAAAAAAAACTCCTGACAAACATTTCTCTGTGCGAGAGATTTTGTACCTATGGATGAATTATGGATCGATTTCCTCACACTATCACTGGAGGAAAACGCTAAGAAAAGAAAGTCTGGAGGCCAGATTGCAGCGCTGCGTCAGTTGTTTTTTTAAAATATCTCTGGTGGGATTCTGATTGAATTTAAGGTTGAAGATGCTGCAGAAACAGTTTCCTCCAGAATAATCTCAGTGTTGAGTTTTCTCCTGTTTCTAGGTGTTCTGTGATTCTTTCTTTGTCAGACGCTCTTTAGATATTCTCTTCTCTCCTATTTGGACAATTTTGTTCTCTGTCGGTTGAAAACAGGATTATTATTAAAGATGTTAAATCACTCAGAGGAGGAGAGCATGCCTCGTTAAAGTTGTTATTGCACGCGACTGTGCTGCTGACTGTAGCCAATGAAATTCTCTAAACATGGATCTGCTTCTATCAATAACTCGGGGTGATTTCTTCATGCACAAACTCGAGATTGATTTAAAGTACAAGTTATTTTCAGAACTGCATTAAATAATTAGATAATTATACCAAGAGAAGCAATGAGCCATGAATTATATGTATCTATGTAAAGTTAGAAAAATATATCTGACTCAGGTACCGTGCCCAAGTCCTCTTGAAGACGTGGTCTCTGGCACGTTTCATGTGTACTCGAGTACGGTCCATGGTACAGAACGATGTTACTGATGTGCTGCAGACCAGCGGGGGAGGGGGGGTGGGCAACCGTGCACGGGTACTGTACAAAAATAATTGTGCCTAATGTGAAAACGCCCTAAAACAGGCAGTCGACTGAGGCTCTGATTAGCAGATCTGCGGTCACCCCTAAACATCAGATTGTAGAAACTGAAGCAGAAGATAACAGCGTTAAGAATGACTTCTAACGGTTAAAGATGGCGGTGAGTTTAGAGGACTCAAGCGACTCGTGTCCCTGTTCTCCAGCTCGTCTCTGTTCTTTGTTTTTAGACCTTTCAGGACACTAAACTCTTCAGACTGGTGTTCCTGCAGAGCTGTCGGAGGTGAACACCAACAGAATAACAAGCGGATCAGCGCACGCCGGGTCCTAATACAGTCTGTATCGCATGACAACAGCTTGCTAATTAATTTAGC
>NW_026870331.1:0-2500 GCF_963584025.1 Labrus mixtus
AGACCGCCTGTGGAATACCAAATGCTGTAAGCTGTTTCATTTTTTTGATCATATGTTTTTTTTTTTATCATATAGAGACATATTCACATGTCCAAAAATTCAGCCAGAATCAAGGGCATGACATCTTTAAAAGGCCCCTTTCTGCACACAATAATGGCTTACGGCCAAACCACCCTGAACTCGTCCGATCTTGGAAGCTAAGCAGGGTCGGGCCTGGTTAGTACTTGGATGGGAGACCGCCTGGGAATACCAGACGCTGTAAGCTTTTTTTATTTTTTTGATCATATGTTTTTTTTTTATCATAGAGAGACATATTCACATGTCCAAAAATTCAGCCAGAATCAAGGGCATGACATCTTTAAAAGGCCCCTGTCTGCAGACAATAATGGCTTACGGCCATACCACCCTTAACACGCCCGATCTCGTCCCATCTCGGAAGCTAAGCAGGGTCGGGCCTGGTTAGTACTTGGATGGGAGACCGCCTGGGAATACCAGGTGCTGTAAGCTTTTTCATTTTTTTTGATCATATGTTTTTTTTATCATATAGAGACATATTCACATGTCCAAAAATTCAGCCAGAATCAAGGGCATGACATCTTTAAAAGGCCCCTCTCTGCACACAATAATGGCTTACGGCCATACCACCCTGAACACGCCTGATCTCGTCCGATCTCGGAAGCTAAGCAGGGTAGTGCCTGGTTAGTACTTGGATGGGAGACCGCCTGGGAATACCAGGTGCTGTAAGTTTTTTCATTTTTTTGATCATATGTTTTTTTTTTATCATATAGAGACATATTCACATGTCCAAAAATTCAGCCAGAATCAAGGGCATGACATCTTTAAAAGGCCCCTTTCTGCATACAATAATGGCTTAAGGACATACCACCCTGAACTCATCGGATCTCGGAAGCTAAGCAGGGTTGGGCCTGGTTAGTAATTGGATGGGAGACTGCCTGGGAATACCAGGTGCTGTAAGCTTTTTAATTTTTTTTGATCATATGATTTTTTTTTATCATATAGAGACATATTCACATGTCCAAAAATTCAACCAGAATCAAGGGCATGACATCTTTAAAAGGCCCCTTTCTGCACACAATAATGGCTTACGGTCATACCACCCTGAACTCGTCCGATCTCGTCCGATCTCGGAAACTAACCAGGGTAGTGCCTGGTTAGTACTTGGATGGGAGACCGCCTGTGGAATACCAAATGCTGTAAGCTGTTACATTTTTTTGATCATATGTTTTTTTTTTATCATATAGAGACATATTCACATGTCCAAAAATTCAGCCAGAATCAAGGGCATGACATCTTTAAAAGGCCCCTTTCTGCACACAATAATGGCTTACGGCAAAACCACCCTGAACTCGTCCGATCTTGGAAGCTAAGCAGGTTCGGGCCTGGTTAGTACTTGGATGGGAGACCGCCTGGGAATACCAGACGCTGTAAGCTTTTTTTATTTTTTTGATCATATGTTTTTTTTTTATCATAGAGAGACATATTCACATGTCCAAAAATTCAACAAGAATCAAGGGCATGACATCTTTAAAAGGCCCCTGTCTGCAGACAATAATGGCTTACGGCCATACCACCCTGAACACGCCCGATCTCGTTCGATCTCAGAAGCTAAGCAGGGTCGGGCCTGGTTAGTACTTGGATGGGAGACCGCCTGGGAATACCAGGTGCTGTAAGCTTTTTCATTTTTTTGATCATGTTTTTTTTTATCATATAGAGACATATTCACATGTCCAAAAATTCAGCCAGAATCAAGGGCATGACATATTTAAAAGGCCCCTGTCTGCACACAATAATGGCTTACGGCCATACCACCCTGAACACGCCTGATCTCGTCCGATCTCGGAAGCTAAGCAGGGTCCGGCCTGGTTAGTACTTGGATGGGAGACCGCCTGGGAATACCAGGTGCTGTAAGCTTTTTCATTTTTTTGATCATATGTTTTTTTTTTATCATAGAGAGACATATTCACATGTCCAAAAATTCAGCCAGAATCAAGGGCATGACATCTTTAAAAGGCCCCTGTCTGCAGACAATAATGGCTTACGGCCATACCACCCTGAACACGCCCGATCTCGTTCGAACTCAGAAGCTAAGCAGGGTCGGGCCTGGTTAGTACTTGGATGGGAGACCGCCTGGGAATACCAGGTGCTGTAAGCTTTTTCATTTTTTTGATCATATGTTTTTTTTTTATCATAGAGAGACATATTCACATGTCCAAAAATTCAGCCAGAATCAAGGGCATGACATATTTAAAAGGCCCCTGTCTGCACACAATAATGGCTTACGGCCATACCACCCTGAACACGCCTGATCTCGTCCGATCTCGGAAGCTAAGCAGGGTCCGGCCTGGTTAGTACTTGGATGGGAGACCGCCTGGGAATACCAGGTGCTGTAAGCTTTTTCATTTTTTTGATCATATGTTTTTTTTTTATCATAGAGAGACATATTCACATGTCCAAAAATTCAGCCAGAATCAAGGGCATG
>NW_026870331.1:7500-15000 GCF_963584025.1 Labrus mixtus
GGCCCCTGTCTGCACACAATAATGGCTTACAGCCAAACCACCCTGAACACGCCTGATCTCGTCCGATCTCGGAAGCTAAGCAGGGTCGGGCCTGGTTAGTACTTGGATGGGAGACCGCCTGGGAATACCAGGTGCTGTAAGCTTTTTAATTTTTTTGATCATATGTTTTTTTTTTATCATATAGAGACATATTCACATGTCCAAAAATTCAGCCAGAATCAAGGGCATGATATCTTTAAAAGGCCCCTTTCTGCACACAATAATGCCTTACATCCATACCACCCTGAACACGCCCGATCTCAGAAGCAAAGCAGGGTCGGGCCTGGTTAATACTTGGATGGGAGACCGCCTAGGAATACCAGGTGCTGTAAGCTTTTTCAATTTTTTGATCATATGTTTTTTTTTATCATAGAGAGACATATTCACATGTCCAAAAATTCAGCCAGAATCAAGGGCATGACATCTTTAAAAGGCCCCTCTCTGCACACAATAATGGCTTACGGCCATACCACCCTGAACACGCCTGATCTCGTCCGATCTCGGAAGCTAAGCAGGGTAGGGCCTGGTTAGTACTTGGATGGGAGACCGCATGGGAATACCAGATGCTGTAAGTTTTTTCATTTTTTTGATCATATGTTTTTTTTTTATCATATAGAGACATATTCACATGTCCAAAAATTCAGCCAGAATCAAGGGCATGACATCTTTAAAAGGCCCCTTTCTGCACACAATAATGACTTAAGGACATACCACCCTGAACTTGTCCGATCTCGGAAGCTAAGCAGCGTCTGGCCTGGTTAGTACTTGGATGGGAGACCGCCTGGGAATACCAGGTGCTGTAAGCTTTTTCATTTTTTTTGATCATATGTTCTTTTTTTATCATATAGAGACATATTCACATGTCCAAAAATTCAGCCAGAATCAAGGGCATGACATCTTTAAAAGGCCCCTTTCTGCACACAATAATGCCTTGCGGCCATACCACCCTGAACACGCCCGATCTCGTCCGATCTCAGAAGCTAAGCAGGGTCGGGCCTGGTTAGTACTTGGATGGGAGACCGCCTGGGAATACCAGGTGCTGTAAGCTTTTTCATTTTGTTTAATCATATGTTTTTTTTTATCATATAGAGACATATTCACATGTCCAAAAATTCAGCCAGAATCAAGGGCATGACATCTTTAAAAGGCCCCTTTCTGCACACAATAATGGCTTACGGCCATACCACCCTGAACACGCCCGATCTCGTCCGATCTCGGAAGCTAAGCGGGGTCGGGCCTGGTTAGTACTTGGATGGGAGACCGCCTGGGAATACCAGGTGCTGTAAGCTTTTTCATTTTTTTTGATCATATGTTTTTTTTATCATATAGAGACATATTCACATGTCCAAAAATTCAGCCAGAATCAAGGGCATGACATCTTTAAAAGGCCCCTGTCTGCACACAATAATGGCTTACGGCCATACCACCCTGAACACGCCCGATCTCGGAAGCTAAGCAAGGTCAGGCCTGGTTAGTACTTGGATGGGAGACCGCCTGGGAATACCAGGTGCTGTAAGCTTTTTCATTTTTTTGATCATATGTTTTTTTTTTTTCATATAGAGACATATTCACATGTCCAAAAATTCAGCCAGAATCAAGGGCATGACATCTTTAAAAGGCCCCTTTCTGCACACAATAATGACTTATGGCCATACCACCCTGAACACGCCCGATCTCGTCCGATCTCGGAAGCTAAGCAGGGTCGGGCCTGGTTAGTACTTGGATGGGAGACCGCCTGGGAATACCAGGTGCTATAAGCTTTTTCATTTTTTTGATCATATGTTTTTTTTTTTTCATATAGAGACATATTCACATGTCCAAAAATTCAGCCAGAATCAAGGGCATGACATCTTTAAAAGGCCCCTTTCTGCACACAATAATGGCTTATGGCCATACCACCCTGAACACGGCCGATCTCGTCCGATCTCGGAAGCTAAGCAGGGTCGGGCCTGGTTAGTACTTGGATGGGAGACCGCCTGGGAATACCAGGTGCTGTAAGCTTTTTCATTTTTTTGATGATATGTTTTTTTTTATCATATAGAGACATATTCACATGTCCAAAAATTCAGCCAGAATCAAGGGCATGACATCTTTAAAAGGCCCCTGTCTGCACACAATAATGGCTTACGGCCATACCACCCTGAACACGCCCGATCTTGTCCGATCTCGGAAGATAAGCAAGGTCGGGCCTGGTTAGTACTTGGATGGGAGACCGCCTGGGAATACCAGGTGCTGTAAGCTTTTTCATTTTTTTGATCATATGTTTTTTTTTTATCATATAGAGACATATTCACATGTCCAAAAATTCAGCCAGAATCAAGGGAATGACATCTTTAAGGCCCATTTCTGCACACAATAATGGCTTACGGCCATACCACCCTGCACTCGTCCGATCTCGGAAGCTAAGCAGGGTCGGGCCTGGTTAGTACTTAGATGGGAGACCGCCTGGGAATACCAGGTGCTGTAAGCTTTTTCATTTTTTTGATCATATGTTTTTTTTTATCATATAGAGACATATTCACATGTCCAAAAATTCAGCCAGAATCAAGGGCATGACATCTTTAAAAGGCCCCTTTCTGCACACAATAATGGCTTACGGCCATACAACCCTGAACTCGTCCGATCTCAGAAGGTAAGCAGGGTCGGGCCAGGTTAGTACTTGGATGGGAGACAGCCTGGGAATACCAGGTGCTGTAAGCTTCTTCATTTTTTTGATCATATGTTTTTTTTTTTATCATATAGAGACATATTCACATGTCCAAAAATTCAGCCAGAATCAAGAGCATGACATCTTTAAAAGGCCCCTTTCTGCACACAATAATGGCTTATGGCCATACCACCCTGAACTCGTCCGATCTTGGAAGCTAAGCAGGGTGGGGCCTGGTTAGTACTTGAATGGGAGACCGCCTGGGAATACCAGGTGCTGTAAGCTTTTTCATTTTTTTGATCATATGTTTTTTTTTTATCATATAGAGACATATTCACATGTCCAAAAATTCAGCCAGAATCAAGGGCATGACATCTTTAAAAGGCCCCTTTCTGCACACAATAATGGCTTACGGCCATACAACCCTGAACTCGTCCGATCTCAGAAGGTAAGCAGGGTCGGGCCAGGTTAGTACTTGGATGGGAGACAGCCTGGGAATACCAGGTGCTGTAAGCTTCTTCATTTTTTTGATCATATGTTTTTTTTTTATCATATAGAGACATATTCACATGTCCAAAAATTCAGCCAGAATCAAGAGCATGACATCTTTAAAAGGCCCCTTTCTGCACACAATAATGGCTTATGGCCATACCACCCTGAACTCGTCCGATCTTGGAAGCTAAGCAGGGTGGGGCCTGGTTAGTACTTGAATGGGAGACCGCCTGGGAATACCAGGTGCTGTAAGCTTTTTCATTTTTTTGATCATATGTTTTTTTTATCATATAGAGACATATTCACATGTCCTAAAATTCAGCCAGAATCAAGGGCATGACATCTTTAAAAGGCCCCTTTCTGCACACAATAATGGCTTACGGCCATACAACCCTGAACTCATCCAATCTTGGAAGCTAAGCAGGGTCGGGCCTGGTTACTAGTTGGATGGGAGACTACCTGGGAATACCAGGTGCTGAAAGCTTTTTCATTTTTTTGATCATACGTTTTTTTTTTATCATATAGAGACATATTCACATGTCCAAAAATTCAGCCAGAATCAAGGGCATGACATCTTTAAAAGGCCCCTTTCTGCACACAATAACAGCTTATGGCCATACCATCCTGAACACGCCTGTTCTCGTCCGATCTCGGAAGCTAAGCAGGGTCGGGCCTGGTTAGTACTTGGATGGGAGACCGCCTGGGAATACCAGGTGCTGTAAGCTTTTTCATTTTTTTGATGATATGTTTTTTTTTATCATATAGAGACATATTCACATGTCCAAAAATTCAGCCAGAATCAAGGGCATGACATCTTTAAAAGGCCCCTTTCTGCACACAATAATGGCTTACGGCCATACCACCCTGAACTCGTCAGATCTTGGAAGCTAAGCAGGGTTGGGCCTGGTTAGTACTTGGATGGGAGACCGCCTGGGAATACCAGGTGCTGTAAGCTTTTTCATTTTTTTGATCATATGTTTTTTTTTTATCATATAGAGACATATTCACATGTCCAAAAATTCAGCCAGAATCAAGGGCATGACATCTTTAAAAGGCCCCTGTCTGCACACAATAATGACTTATGGCCATACCACCCTGAACACGCCCGATCTCGTCCGATCTCGGAAGCTAAGCAAGGTAGGGCCTGGTTAGTACTTGGATGGGAGACCGCCTGGGAATACCAGGTGCTGTAAGCTTTTTCATTTTTTTGATCATATGTTTTTTTTTTATCATATAGAGACATATTCACATGTCCAAAAATTCAGCCAGAATCAAGGGCATGACATCTTTAAAAGGCCCCTTTCTGCACACAATAATGGCTTAAGGACATACCACCCTGAACTTGTCCGATCTCGGAAGCTAAGCAGCGTCTGGCCTGGTTAGTACTTGGATGGGAGACCGCCTGGGAATACCAGGTGCTGTAAGCTTTTTCATTTTTTTTGATCATATGTTCTTTTTTTATCATATAGAGACATATTCACATGTCCAAAAATTCAGCCAGAATCAAGGGCATGAGATCTTTAAAAGGCCCCTGTCTGAACACAATAACAGCTTACGGCCATACCACCCTGAACACGCCTGATCTCGTCCCATCTCGGAAGCTAAGCAGGGTCAACTTTTATCAATCAATCAATCAACTTTAATTTGTATAGCGTCAACTCATAACAAGTGTTATCTCGAGACACTTTACAAGAAGCAGGTAAAATACCTTACTCATTGTCTGTTAACATTACAAAAGAGCAGGTAAAAGACCTTACTCATTGTTATGTTACAAAAAGCAGGTAAAGGACCTTACTTATTGCTATGTTACAAAGATCCGGCCTATCCATCATGAGCACTTTAGCAAAGCAGCAAAAGTTACAGTGGTAAGAAAAAACTGCCTTATTAAAAGGCAGAAATCTTCGGCCGGATCCCCGGCTCATGACGAAACAGTCTTCACAGGCCTAGACTGCGCCGGGCTTGGAAAGGATTAGGGGGAGAGATGGGATAAGATGCAAGAAGAGGGATAGAGAGCAAGGGGGTGGGGGGAGGTAGACCGTCCATCAGCAATCCGGTGGGGAGGGGAGGGGGTGTGGGGGGTTGTTCTGGCAGGCCGCCAACCCACGATCCGGTGGGGAGGGGGTAGTGGTGGGGTGGGGGTTGTTCTGGCAAGCCGTCAACCGATGATCTTGAGGAGCCTAGGGGAGCTCAAGAGATCCCAGGAAAGTAGGTGGTTAGTGACTGAGATTTATAGATAGATACATGCAGTAATATGATGTACTGTATATGCATAGAGAGAGAGAGAGAGAGAGAGAGAGAGAGAGGAGCTCAAGGTGCCAGTTCCCCCGGTAGTCTAAGCCTATAGCAGCATAACTAAGAGCTGGTCTACACCATCACCAGCCCTAACTATAAGATTTATCAAAAAGGAAAGTTTTAAGTCTAATCTTAAAAATACAGACTGTGTCTGCCTCCCGGACCCCGGCTGGAAGGCGGTTCCAGAGGAGAGGAGCCCGATAACTGAAGGCTTTACCCCCCATAGTACACTTGGAGACTGTAGGTACCACCAGCAGGCCTGCACTCCGGGACCGCAACGCTCTCAAGGGACAGTACGGCACTAGTAGCTCCTTAAGATAAGATGGTGCCTGGCCATTTAGAGCTTTGTAGGTGAGAAGAAGGATCTTGAATTCTATTCTAGACTGTATAGGGAGCCAGTGCAGAGAAGCCAGGACAGGAGTAATGTGGTCCCATTTCCTGGTTCTGGTCAGTACACGAGCTGCAGCATTCTGGACCCGTTGAAGAGTCTTTAGAGATTTGCCAGAGCACCCTGACAAAAGAGAGTTACAATAATCCAGTCTGGAGGTAACAAATGCATGAACTAGTTTTTCTGCATCACTTTGCGACAGGATATTCCTGATCTTGGATATATTACGAAGGTGAAAGTAGGCTGTTCTTGAAACTTGACTGATGTGAGAGCTAAAAGACATATCTTGATCAAAAATAACTCCTAGATTCCTAACAGTGGTGCTAGATGCCAGGCTGATGTCATTAAGGACAGTCACATCACTAGAAAAAGTCTCTCTGAGGTTCTTAGGGCCTAGCACAATAACTTCAGTCTTGTCTGAGTTAAGTAGCAAAACATTTCTGGTCATCCAGGTCCTAACGTACTTAAGGCATGTTTCTAGCTGACATAACTGACTGGTACCATCGGGCTTCATTGATACATAAAGCTGAGTATCATCTGCATAACAATGAAACTGTATGGAGTGTTTCCTCATAATATTTCCCAGAGGAAGCATATATAATGTAAAAAGAATTGGTCCAAGCACTGAACCTTGTGGGACTCCATGGCAAACTTTAGTGTGCATAGAGGACTCATCATTAACATGTACAAACTGAGATCGGTCTGATAAGTAGGATTCAAACCAACTTAAAGCAGTCCCTGTAATTCCAAGCAAATGCTCCAGTCTGTACAACAGGATCCGATGGTCAATGGTGTCAAAAGCAGCACTAAGATCTAACAAGACGAGCACAGACAGAAGTCCCCTGTCTGAGGCTAGAAGTAGATCGTTTGTAACTCTAACTAGTGCAGTCTCAGTGCTATGGTGGACTCTAAATCCTGACTGGAACTCTTCAAATAAACTGTTGTCATGGAGAAAGTCACACAGCTGTTTAGCTACCACCTTCTCCAGGATCTTCGAGATAAAAGGAAGGTTGGATATAGGTCTGTAGTTAGCCAGAGTTCCTGAGTCCAGAGTAGGCTTTTTAAGTAGAGGTTTGATTACCGCTACTTTAAATGTCTGTGGTACATAGCCTGCCAGTAAAGACATATTGATCATATCTAATATGGAGTTGCTAACTAAGGGAAAGACTTCCTTAAACAGCTTGGTTGGGATTGGGTCCAAAATACAGGTTGACGGTTTCGATGCAGAAAAAATGGAATGTAGCTCTGAAAGGTCGATTGGAGAAAAACAGTCGAGACTAATATCTGGTCCTGGAACTGTCTCTGCCGTAACAGACGTATCTGCACCAGGTAAGGGCAGGAGGTTACCAATTTTGTCTCTGATGTCTAGAACTTTGTTGTTGAAAAAGCTAAGGAAATCATTACTGCTGAGGGCTAGAGGAATACAAGGCTCAATGGAGCCATGACTCTCTGTCAGCCTGGCTACAGTGCTGAAAAGGTATCTAGGATTGCCTTTGTTTTCCTCGATTAGAGAGGAGTAGTAGGCAGCTCGGGCGTGACGTAGAGCCTTCATATATCTTCTATGACTATCCTGCCAGAAAAAACGAGATTCTACCGTTTTGGTCGAACGCCATATTCTTTCAAAATTCCGTGATGATTGTTT
>NW_026870331.1:20000-42500 GCF_963584025.1 Labrus mixtus
AGCAGGGTCGGGCCTGGTTAGTACTTGGATGGGAGACCGCCTGGGAATACCAGGTGCTGTAAGCTTTTTCATTTTTTTTGATCATATGTTTTTTTTATCATATAGAGACATATTCACATGTCCAAAAATTCAGCCAGAATCAAGGGCATGACATCTTTAAAAGGCCCCTGTCTGCACACAATAATGGCTTACGGCCATACCACCCTGAACACGCCCGATCTCGGAAGCTAAGCAAGGTCAGGCCTGGTTAGTACTTGGATGGGAGACCGCCTGGGAATACCAGGTGCTGTAAGCTTTTTCATTTTTTTGATCATATGTTTTTTTTTTTTCATATAGAGACATATTCACATGTCCAAAAATTCAGCCAGAATCAAGGGCATGACATCTTTAAAAGGCCCCTTTCTGCACACAATAATGACTTATGGCCATACCACCCTTAACACGCCCGATCTCGTCCGATCTCGGAAGCTAAGCAGGGTCGGGCCTGGTTAGTACTTGGATGGGAGACCGCCTGGGAATACCAGGTGCTATAAGCTTTTTCATTTTTTTGATCATATGTTTTTTTTTTTCATATAGAGACATATTCACATGTCCAAAAATTCAGCCAGAATCAAGGGCATGACATCTTTAAAAGGCCCCTTTCTGCACACAATAATGGCTTACGGCCATACAACCCTGAACTCGTCCGATCTCAGAAGGTAAGCAGGGTCGGGCCAGGTTAGTACTTGGATGGGAGACAGCCTGGGAATACCAGGTGCTGTAAGCTTCTTCATTTTTTTGATCATATGTTTTTTTTTTTTTATCATATAGAGACATATTCACATGTCCAAAAATTCAGCCAGAATCAAGAGCATGACATCTTTAAAAGGCCCCTTTCTGCACACAATAATGGCTTATGGCCATACCACCCTGAACTCGTCCGATCTTGGAAGCTAAGCAGGGTGGGGCCTGGTTAGTACTTGAATGGGAGACCGCCTGGGAATACCAGGTGCTGTAAGCTTTTTCATTTTTTTGATCATATGTTTTTTTTTATCATATAGAGACATATTCACATGTCCTAAAATTCAGCCAGAATCAAGGGCATGACATCTTTAAAAGGCCCCTTTCTGCACACAATAATGGCTTACGGCCATACAACCCTGAACTCATCCAATCTTGGAAGCTAAGCAGGGTCGGGCCTGGTTACTAGTTGGATGGGAGACTGCCTGGGAATACCAGGTGCTGTAAGCTTTTTCATTTTTTTGATCATGAGTTTTTTTTTTATCATATAGAGACATATTCACATGTCCAAAAATTCAGCCAGAATCAAGGGCATGACATCTTTAAAAGGCCCCTTTCTGCACACAATAACAGCTTATGGCCATACCATCCTGAACACGACCGTTCTCGTCCGATCTCGGAAGCTAAGCAGGGTCGGGCCTGGTTAGTACTTGGATGGGAGACCGCCTGGGAATACCAGGTGCTGTAAGCTTTTTAATTTTTTTGATGATATGTTTTTTTTATCATATAGAGACATATTCACATGTCCAAAAATTCAGCCAGAATCAAGGGCATGAGATCTTTAAAAGGCCCCTGTCTGCACACAATAACAGCTTACGGCCATACCACCCTGAACACGCCTGATCTCGTCCGATCTCGGAAGCTAAGCAGGGTCGGGCCTGGTTAGTACTTGGATGGGAGACCGCCTGGGAATACCAGGTGCTGTAAGCTTTTTCATTTTTTTGATCATATGTTTTTTTTTTATCATATAGAGACATATTCACATGTCCAAAAATTCAGCCAGAATCAAGGGCATAACATCTTTAAAAGGCCCCTGTCTGCACACAATAATGGCTTACGGCCATACCACCCTTAACACGCCCGATCTCGTCCCATCTCGGAAGCTAAGCAGGGTCGGGCCTGGTTAGTACTTGAATGGGAGACCGCCTGGGAATACCAGATGCTGTAAGCTTTTTTTATTTTTTTGATCATATGTTTTTTTTATCATAGAGAGACATATTCACATGTCCACAAATTCAGCCAGAATCAAGGGCATGACATCTTTAAAAGGCCCCTGTCTGCACACAATAATGGCTTACGGCCATACCACCCTGAACACGCCCGATCTCGTCCGATCTCGGAAGCAAAGCAGGGTCGGGCCTGGTTAGTACTTGGATGGGAGACCACCTGGGAATACCAGGTGCTGTAAGCGTTTTCATTTTTTTGATCATATGTTTTTTTTTATCATATAGAGACATATTCACATGTCCAAAAATTCAGCCAGAATCAAGGGCATGACATCTTTAAAAGGCCCCTGTCTGCACACAATAATGGCTTATGGCCATACCACCCTGAACACGCCTGATCTTGTCCGATCTCGGAAGCTAAGCAGGCTAGTGCCTGGTTAGTACTTGGATGGGAGACCGCCTGAGAATACCAGGTGCTGTAAGCTTTTTCATTTTTTTGATCATATGTTTTTTTTTTATCATATAGAGACATATTCACATGTCCAAAAATTCAGCCAGAATCAAGGGCATGACATCTTTAAAAGGCCCCTTTCTGCACACAATAACAGCTTACGGCCATACCACCCTTAACACGCCCGATCTCGTCCGATCTCGGAAACTAAGTAGGGTCGTGCCTGGTTAGTACTTGGATGGGAGACCGCCTGGGAATACCAGACGCTGTAAGCTTTTTCATTTTTTTGATCATATGTTTTTTTTTTATCATATAGAGACATATTCACATGTCCAAAAATTTAGCCAGAATCAAGGGCATGACATCTTTAAATGGCCCCTTTCTGCACACAATAATGGCTTACGGCCATACCACCCTGAACACGCCCAATCTCGTCCGATCTCGGAAGCTATGCAGGGTCGGGCCTGGTTAGTACTTGGATGGGAGACCGCCTGGGAATACCAGGTGCTGTAAGCTTTTTCATTTTTTTGATCATATGTTTTTTTTTTATCATATAGAGACATATTCACATGTCCAAAAATTCAGCCAGAATCAAGGGCATAACATCTTTAAAAGGCCCCTGTCTGCACACAATAATGGCTTACGGCCATACCACCCTTAACACGCCCGATCTCGTCCCATCTCGGAAGCTAAGCAGGGTCGGGCCTGGTTAGTACTTGAATGGGAGACCGCCTGGGAATACCAGATGCTGTAAGCTTTTTTTATTTTTTTGATCATATGTTTTTTTTATCATAGAGAGACATATTCACATGTCCACAAATTCAGCCAGAATCAAGGGCATGACATCTTTAAAAGGCCCCTGTCTGCACACAATAATGGCTTACGGCCATACCACCCTGAACACGCCCGATCTCGTCCGATCTCGGAAGCAAAGCAGGGTCGGGCCTGGTTAGTACTTGGATGGGAGACCACCTGGGAATACCAGGTGCTGTAAGCGTTTTCATTTTTTTGATCATATGTTTTTTTTTATCATATAGAGACATATTCACATGTCCAAAAATTCAGCCAGAATCAAGGGCATGACATCTTTAAAAGGCCCCTGTCTGCACACAATAATGGCTTATGGCCATACCACCCTGAACACGCCTGATCTTGTCCGATCTCGGAAGCTAAGCAGGCTAGTGCCTGGTTAGTACTTGGATGGGAGACCGCCTGAGAATACCAGGTGCTGTAAGCTTTTTCATTTTTTTGATCATATGTTTTTTTTTTATCATATAGAGACATATTCACATGTCCAAAAATTCAGCCAGAATCAAGGGCATGACATCTTTAAAAGGCCCCTTTCTGCACACAATAACAGCTTACGGCCATACCACCCTTAACACGCCCGATCTCGTCCGATCTCGGAAACTAAGTAGGGTCGTGCCTGGTTAGTACTTGGATGGGAGACCGCCTGGGAATACCAGACGCTGTAAGCTTTTTCATTTTTTTGATCATATGTTTTTTTTTTATCATATAGAGACATATTCACATGTCCAAAAATTTAGCCAGAATCAAGGGCATGACATCTTTAAATGGCCCCTTTCTGCACACAATAATGGCTTACGGCCATACCACCCTGAACACGCCCAATCTCGTCCGATCTCGGAAGCTATGCAGGGTCGGGCCTGGTTAGTACTTGGATGGGAGACCGCCTGGGAATACCAGGTGCTGCAAGCTTTTTCATTTTTTTGATCATATGTTTTTTTTTATCATATAGAGACATATTCACATGTCCAAAAATTCAGCCAGAATCAAGGGCATGACATCTTTAAAAGGCCCCTTTCTGCACACAATAATGGCTTACGGCCATACCACCCTGAACACGCCCGATCTCAGAAGCTAAGCAGGGTCGGGCCTGCTTAGTACTTGGATGGGAGACCGCCTGGGAATACCAGGTGCTGTAAGCTTTTTCATTTTGTTTGATCATATGTTTTTTTTTATCATATAGAGACATATTCACATGTCCAAAAATTCAGCCAGAATCAAGGGCATGACATCTTTAAAAGGCCCCTTTCTGCACACAATAATGGCTTACGGCCATACCACCCTGAACAAGCCCGATCTCGTCCGATCTCGGAAGCTAAGCAGGGTCGGGCCTGGTTAGTACTTGGATGGGAGACCGCCTAGGAATACCAGGTGCTGTAAGCTCTTTCATTTTTTTTGATCATATGTTTTTTTTATCATATAGAGACATATTCACATGTCCAAAAATTCAGCCAGAATCAAGGGCATGACATCTTTAAAAGGCCCCTTTCTGCACACAATAATGGCTTACGGCCATACCACCCTGAACAAGCCCGCTCTCCTCCGATCTCGGAAGCTAAGCAGGGTCGGGCCTGGTTAGTACTTGGATGGGAGACCGCCTGGGAATACCAGGTGCTGTAAGCTCTTTCATTTTTTTTGATCATATGTTTTTTTTATCATATAGAGACATATTCACATGTCCAAAAATTCAGCCAGAATCAAGGGCATGACATCTTTAAAAGGCCCCTTTCTGCACACAATAATGGCTTAAGGACATACCACCCTGAACTCGTCCGATCTCGGAAGCTAAGCAGCGTCTGGCCTGGTTAGTACTTGGATGGGAGACCGCCTGGGAATACCAGGTGCTGTAAGCTTTTTCATTTTTTTTGATCATATGTTCTTTTTTTATCATATAGAGACATATTCACATGTCCAAAAATTCAGCCAGAATCAAGGGCATGAGATCTTTAAAAGGCCCCTGTCTGCACACAATAATGGCTTACGGCCATACCACCCTGAACACGCCTGATCTCGTCCGATCTCGGAAGCTAAGCAGGGTAGGGCCTGGTTAGTAGTTGGATGGGAGACCGCCTGGGAATACCAGGTGCTGTAAGCTTTTTCATTTTTTTGATCATATGTTTTTTTTTTTATCATATAGAGACATATTCACATGTCCAAAAATTCAGCCAGAATCAAGGGCATAACATCTTTAAAAGGCCCCTGTCTGCACACAATAATGGCTTACGGCCATACCACCCTTAACACGCCCAATCTCGTCCCATCTCGGAAGCTAAGCAGGGTCGGGCCTGGTTAGTACTTGAATGGGAGACCGCCTGGGAATACCAGATGCTGTAAGCTTTTTTTATTTTTTTGATCATATGTTTTTTTTATCATAGAGAGACATATTCACATGTCCACAAATTCAGCCAGAATCAAGGGCATGACATCTTTAAAAGGCCCCTGTCTGCACACAATAATGGCTTACGGCCATACCACTCTGAACACGCCCGATCTCGTCCGATCTCGGAAGCTAAGCAGGGTCGGGCCTGGTTAGTACTTGGATGGGAGACCACCTGGGAATACCAGGTGCTGTAAGCGTCTTCATTTTTTTGATCATATGTTTTTTTTTTATCATATAGAGACATATTCACATGTCCAAAAATTCAGCCAGAATCAAGGGCATGACATCTTTAAAAGGCCCCTTTCTGCACACAATAACAGCTTACGGCCATACCACCCTTAACACGCCCGATCTCGTCCGATCTCGGAAACTAAGTACGGTCGTGCCTGGTTAGTACTTGGATGGGAGACCGCCTGGGAATACCAGACGCTGTAAGCTTTTTCATTTTTTTGATCATATGTTTTTTTTTTATCATATAGAGACATATTCACATGTCCAAAAATTTAGCCAGAATCAAGGGCATGACATCTTTAAAAGGCCCCTTTCTGCACACAATAATGGCTTACGGCCATACCACCCTGAACACGCCCGATCTCGTCCGATCTCGGAAGCTATGCAGGGTCGGGCCTGGTTAGTACTTAGATGGGAGACCGCCTGGGAATACCAGGTGCTGTAAGCTTTTTCATTTTTTTGATCATATGTTTTTTTTTTATCATATAGAGACATATTCACATGTCCAAAAATTCAGCCAGAATCAAGGGCATGACATCTTTAAAAGGCCCCTTTCTGCACACAATAACAGCTTACGGCCATACCACCCTTAACATGCCCGTTCTCGTCAGATCTAGGAAACTAAGTAGGGTCGTGCCTGGTTAGTACTTGGATGGGAGACCGCCTGGGAATACCAGACGCTGTAAGCTTTTTCATTTTTTTGATCATATGGTTTTTTTTTATCATATAGAGACATATTCACATGTCCAAAAATTTAGCCAGAATCAAGGGCATGACATCTTTAAAAGGCCCCTTTCTGCACACAATAATGGCTTACGGCCATACCACCCTGAACACGCCCCTTTTGCTGTCAGAGTTTGTGTGGTGCTGAAGGAGAGCTGACGTGTCAGTACTGAGCAGGACAGCTGGACTAATTTGTTTGTTTTTTGGATGCGCTTTGGATTTATTTAAATACCTCAGATTGTGAGTGAATGTCCCCCAGCAGTCACTGACTGTTAGGGGGATCGTTTTTCTTTTCACCTTTTTTTCCTGTTTTTTTTCCACAATTTTGTGAAGAATTTTTGTTTTTTGTGAATGTTTGCTCGTATGTCGCGAGCAAACTCACACGGACGGATCACAAAGATGACAGGACCACGGACTGGAGAGATGGAAAAAGGAAAAGAGAACGGACAACAACGTGAACAAACAAACATGGCACTGAAACAAAGGAATGGATTAAACGACAACGAGAAGAACGACGGACAAAAAGGACGGATGAAAACGGCAAATGAAACAGGGAACGGAATGGATGACGGAGAGAGAGGAAGAGAGAGGAGCGGAGGGCTGATTGCTCCGCATGCAGAGAATGGGAGAGGTGGCGAGAGAGCAGAAAAAGAGGAAGCAAAAGTGTCTTTTGAGAGAAAACTAACACTAAACATTGAAATGGTGGGAGACAAAGTTCCTCTAAATCACGTCATGAGCAACATAAAAATGATCTGTGGGGGCCTGCTGGCGTGCAGAACCCTGGGACCTGAAAAACTGGAGGTGACGGTGAGCAACATTAAAGGAAAGGAAAGGCTGCTGGATGGATTTAAAATCGGAGAGACCAGAGTCGTGGCGAGAGAACTAAATAATGATGAGCTGGTGGTGTCTTTTTTAAACCTGCCAGCGTATATCACAGATGAAGAAATAGTTTGGAAGCTGACGGGATGGGGAGTGAAACCGACATCACCAATAAAACGCAGAATGTGGCCTGGAACAATGATAGCTGACGGAACGAGGTTTGTCCGGGTCAGATTTAATGACCAGGTACAGTCACTCCCTTACTCCACAAAGTTTAACACTGTGATGGGGAACGAATACTTTAGAGTAATACATGATAGACAACAAAAAGTGTGCAGGATGTGCATCCAGCCGGGACACATCCTGAGAGAGTGTCCAGAATTTATGTGCCACAACTGTGGGGTGCAGGGACACTTTGCGCGAGAGTGCAGCGCGAACAGCACAAAATGCACAAACTGTAAAAAAAGAGAAAATGAATGTGAGTGTGAGAACGGAGAGGAAAGCAAGAACGAGGTGGAGGAGGTGTACGAGGATGAAGACGAGGCGGAGGAGGTGTACGAGGAGGAGGCGGAGGAGAAGGAGGTGATCGGAGCAAGCAGGAAGGAGATCAGAGAAGACGAGAACAGTGACGGAGAAATGGAGCAGAGCGGAGAGAGCGGAGGAGAACGGGCGTCAGAGTGCGAGCTGGAGACGCCGGAGCTGGCTGGAGAGGGAGGACAGCAGAAGCAGCGAAAAACGAGCGAGAGAGGGAAAAAAGGAGACGGAAGGGACGTGGCAGAAGACCCGGGGGTAAGCATGAGCACAGAGGGGAGGGAGATGCCTGAGAGTGGTGTTGGACAGGCGGGAGGGAGAAAAATCACGCTAAATAATACGGGTAAAAGCACCAGTCCCAATGAAACGGACAGCGAAATGGATGTGAGTGAACTGGCGAGTGCGCAAAAAAGACTAAGTCTTGGACAACGAAAAAAGTTGGTGAAAAAATTGAAATGTAAGGACAAATAATGACTGACAATAACCCCTGTAAATCCGTTTTTTTTGTTTTTATTTTTATGATAATGGCCTTTAATTTATTTTCGATAAACGTGAATGGACTAAGGAACAAAGAAAAAAGACATGCGATTCTTTCCTTGCAGAATGACGTTTTGTGCCTGCAGGAGACCAGGTGGGATGATTCCCTGGTGGAAGACATAAAAAAAGACTTTGTGGGCCATATTTTCTGCTCCAATGGCACGTCGAGGGCGAGAGGAGTGGCGGTTTTAGTCAAAACGGGTCGGGTAACAGGGGTAAATTTGGTTTATGGAGACAAAGAAGGAAGAATAATAGTAATAGACTGTGTGTATGAAACGAAAAATATAAGAATCATAAATATATATGCACCGAATGGAGAAAAAGAAAGGAAAACATTCTTCATTGCAATAAGCAAATGGTGGGAAAGGAATTGTATAATAATCGGTGACTTTAATGTGGCGATGACACCCACCGATGTGTCAAAAAATAATGTGTTTAAGGGGGATGTGAGCAGGGGGACACTTAAAGATATAATGATAACGAAACAATGCATTGATATTTGGAGATTGCTACATCCATGGGAGAGGGTGTTCTCCAGGAGACAAATTGTACTGAATAGATTAAAACAATCTAGAATAGATTATGCTTTGGTGACATGCGAGGTAGTGAGGTGGATTAAAGAAGTTGAATATAAAACTAATATGTGGAGCGATCACGCTGGAATAGAAATCACGTTTAGAAAAGAAACAAATGTACGTAAAGGAGGGATATGGTGCTTTAATGCAAGCTTGCTGGATGATGGAATGTTTGTGAAAAGTATGGAAAGATTGTTGAATGATGTGGGATATGAGTGGAATGAGAGTGAAGATATGAATGTGTGGTGGGATAGTGTAAAAGTCAGAATTAAAAAAAAGTGTATCAATTATAGTAAAGAGAAAAAGTGGAGAGAAAATAGAAAGGAAGAGAATTTGAGAAAACAACTAAGTGAGGAAATAGCATCGCTTGACAGTGTAGATAATGTAGATGTCGAAAAATACATACATTTAAAAGAACAGTTGGGAGTGATTGAACTTAAAAAGAGTAGGGGTGCAGCCATTAGGAGTAAAATACAATATATGTATGAGGGGGAGAGGAGTACAGCCTTTTTTTTAGGTCTGGAAAAACAAAAACAAAAAAGAACAGAAATAAACGAATTATTAAATGAAGCAGGTAAAAGTGTGACAGATAAAAAGGGAATTTTAGAAATAGTAAAGGGCTATTATGAAAGCCTGTTTTCGAGACAGGAGTGTGATAGCGTGAGTGTGAACAGAGCTTTGGGTGCCTTAAAGAAAAAACTAAGCGAGGACGATAAAATGTGGTGTGATTGTGAGTTTACAGAGGGAGAAATCAGAAGTGCTTTAGAGGGGTTAAACAAAAACAAAAGTCCTGGGAGCGATGGCCTAACTGCGGAATTCTACCAAGCTTTCAAAGAGCAGCTGGTGCCCTTGGTGAACAAATTGAGTAAATATATGGAAAAAGTGAAACATATACCAAAAAGTTTAGGGGAAGGGGTGGTTACTATTTTTTACAAAAACAAGGGGGACAATAAAAATCTGGACAACTACAGACCAATCAGCCTACTCAACACAGACTACAAAATCATAGCGAAAACAATAGCCAATAGAATCAGGGAGGTAATAGGAACAATCATAGAACAAACACAATCATACAGTATACCAAACAGAGACATAGCAGACTCAATCATTTCAATAAAACAGACGGTCAGGGATATGGAAGGGGAGGGGGGAATATGGCTAGGGATTGATTTAAATAAAGCTTTTGACAGAGTAGATCACGGGTTCATGGGGAAGGTGTTAGAGAAGTTTGGATTCGGGGAGAGAATGAGAGAATGGATAAATATGTTGTATACAGGAGCGGAAAGCAAGATAAAATGTAACGGGGAACTAACTGATTCTTTTAAAATATCAAGGTCAGTGAGACAAGGATGTCCGATGTCAGCGCTGTTGTACAGCTTGGTAGCAGAGCCGCTGGCAGCACTGATATCGGAAGACGTAAACATAAAAGGTATAGGTAAGGAAAACGTAAAAATAATACAGTATGCAGATGACGTGAATATAATGGTAAAAGGAGAGGAGGATATAGAATTGATATTAAAACATGTACAAACTTATGAAAGAGCATCTGGGGCAAAAGTAAATGAAAATAAGTCAGAAATTATGTTACTAGGTAAGGAATCCAATCTAGTTAATAAGTGGGGATTTAAAACGGTGTGTGAGAGAAGAAAAGTGTTGGGAGTGAATATGGGGAAAAATGAGAATGAATGTGATGATGTAACATGGAAAGAGGTGGTGGGTAAAATTAAAAAAACATTGAATTTGTGGAAAGCGAGGGGTCTATTGTTGAGAGGAAGGGTAGCCGTAACAAATGCTCTCGTGTTGTCCAAAGTGAATCATGCGCTGAGTACTTGTACGCTTCCGGACTGGGCCTTTAAGGAGATTTCAAAGACCATTAGGGACTTTATTTGGAAAAACAAAGCAGCGAGTATAGCTCACAAAACAATAATAGGGGCTAAAGATCAGGGGGGGCTAGCTTTGATTGATTTACTTACAAAAAAAGTAGCACTAAGAGTCAAATTGATAGGCAAATTTATGGACCAGAACCGGAACGTAGTTTGGAAAAACCACTTCAAACAATATCTGTGCAGTTTTGGACTCTACAACGAGGACAACCTGTACCAGATCAATAACCCGGATTCATTTAAACACTTGCCACGGTTTTTCCAGGAAGTACTCAGTGCGTGGTATCAGGTTTCATCCTGGACTGTACCAGAGTGCGGAACGAGAGGGTCAGTGCTACGACTGCCCTTCCTCTCGAGCCCGTATTTTAAAAATGGGGAGAGGGTAATTAAGTGTGAAGCTATGTCGAAAGCGGGATATATTAGAATAAGGGATTTACTGAACTGTGGGGGGGATTTTGATTTACAAATGGTGGTGAGGGGTTTAAAAAATAAAGGGTGTGTGTGCAGAAAGGATGTGATTGAGAGAGTGTTTGCAAATGTAAAATTGTCTTTGTCGAGCGAATGGGAAAAATTAATCAAAGAGAAGGAGGGAGTGATGCAGGACGATGTGGGGGGGATCTCCCTGTGCCTAGGGGAGAAGAAACACAACATTACAGATGTCACTACAAAAATTTGGTATAGGTGCGCAATCACACATAGAATACAGAAACCCACATCCGAAGTAAAATGGACAGACACATACCCGGACATAACAAGCAACATGATATGGAAGAACATTAACATTCCGCATACACCACATGCAATATTTGACCTAGATTTCAAACTGAGGCACAGGAGGATCTTCACCTGCATCGTCCTGCATCAGATCCATAAGGAGAGGTATGAAAGAAAGTGTTGTGTATGTGAAAGTACGGATGAGGATTTAATAAATTTGTTTGTTACGTGTGGGGAATTGGTTTATTTTTGGGGAAAAATAAGAGAAATGTTGGGGAAATGCAGTAAGAATGAGTGTTGGAATGAAAGGGGGTGGGAATTGTCGGTGTTGTTGGGGGTGGGAACAAAACAAAAAAATCACAATGTAATGAATATAATTTTGGCTTTTGCAAGAAAAGCGGTTTTTAACAGAAGGAATTATGCACTGTATGAAAGTAAGAAAATGAATGTGTGGAGAATGTTTGTGAATGAATGGAAAGCACATCTTAAATTGTTGTACATAGCGAATGAGAGTGAGTTTGTGAGAATGTTTGTGGAAGGTGCGAATGTGTGTAGAGTAAATGAGGAGGGAATTATGTGGGATGTCTAAATTATTTTGTTTTTGTTTTTTT
This sequence comes from Labrus mixtus, assembly GCF_963584025.1. Classification (NCBI taxonomy): domain Eukaryota; kingdom Metazoa; phylum Chordata; class Actinopteri; order Labriformes; family Labridae; genus Labrus; species Labrus mixtus. The sequence continues at coordinate 32,209 of NW_026870331.1, forward strand.
GGTACGAGGGCTTCTTTTTTGGTCATGGGGAAAATGGGTGATTTGATTTGGTGGTTTTTTTTTTCTGAGTGGTTTTTTGAGAATACTGTGGGGTTTTTGTATGTTTTTGTGGTTTGTTTTCAGAGGGGTGTTTGCTTTGGGGGAGGGACTCAGAAGAGTTGTCATGAGTTGGGGGTATCAGGGGTGGTTTGAGTTTTTTTTCCTGATGCTATGTTTTTATTGTTTTTAGGGTGCCGTTTGCGTCAGAGGGGAGGTTTAATTTAGAGGGTGTATGTATTGTAATAGCATTTGTTGTAAATGATGTGAAAGAATTATAAATGTTTTTGTAATTTTGATAATAAAAGATAAAAAAAAAAAAACACGCCCGATCTCGTCCGATCTCGGAAGCTATGCAGGGTCGGGCCTCGTTAGTACTTGGATGGGAGACCGCCTGTGGAATACCAAATGCTGTAAGCTGTTTCATTTTTTTGATCATATGTTTTTTTTTTTATCATATAGAGACATATTCACATGTCCAAAAATTCAGCCAGAATCAAGGGCATGACATCTTTAAAAGGCCCCTTTCTGCACACAATAATGGCTTACGGCCAAACCACCCTGAATTCGTCCAATCTTGGAAGCTAAGCAGGGTCGGGCCTGGTTAGTACTTGGATGGGAGACCGCCTGGGAATACCAGACGCTGTAAGCTTTTTTTATTTTTTTGATCATATGTTTTTTTTTTATCATAGAGAGACATATTCACATGTCCAAAAATTCAGCCAGAATCAAGGGCATGACATCTTTAAAAGGCCCCTTTCTGCACACAATAACAGCTTACGGCCATACCACCCTTAACACGCCCGATCTCGTCCGATCTCGGAAACTAAGTAGGGTCGTGCCTGGTTAGTACTTGGATGGGAGACCGCCTGGGAATACCAGATGCTGTAAGCTTTTTCATTTTTTTGATCATATGTTTTTTTTGTTTTATCATATAGAGACATATTCACATGTCCAAAAATTTAGCCAGAATCAAGGGCATGACATCTTTAAAAGGCCCCTTTCTGCACACAATAATGGCTTACGGCCATACCACCCTGAACACGCCCGATCTCGTCCGATCTCGGAAGCTATGCAGGATCGGGCCTGGTTAGTACTTGGATGGGAGACCACCTGGGAATACCAGGTGCTGTAAGCTTTTTCATTTTTTTGATCATATGTTTTTTTCTATCATATAGAGACATATTCACATGTCCAAAAATTCAGCCAGAATCAAGGGCATGACATCTTTAAAAGGCCCCTTTCTGCACACAATAATGGCTTACGGCCATACCACCCTGAACACGCCCGATCTCGTCCGATCTTAGAAGCTAAGCAGGGTGGGGCCTGGTTAGTACTTGGATGGGAGACCGCCTGGGAATACCAGGTGCTGTAAGCTTTTTCATTTTTTTTGATCATGTGTTTTTTTTATCATACAGAGACATATTCACATGTCCAAAAATTCAGCCAGAATCAAGGGCATGACATCTTTAAAAGGCCCCTCTCTGCACACAATAATGGCTTACGGCCATACCACCCTGAACACGCCTGATCTCATCCGATCTCGGAAGCTAAGCAGGGTAGGGCCTGGTTAGTACTTGGATGGGAGACCGCCTGGGAATACCAGGTGCTGTAAGTTTTTTCATTTTTTTGATCATATGTTTTTTTTTTATCATATAGAGACATATTCACATGTCCAAAAATTCAGCCAGAATCAAGGGCATAACATCTTTAAAAGGCCCCTGTCTGCACACAATAATGGCTTACGGCCATACCACCCTGAACACGCCCGATCTCGTCCGATCTCGGAAGCTAAGCAGGGTAGGGCCTGGTTAGTACTTGGATGGGAGACCGCCTGGGAATACCAGACGCTGTAAGCTTTTTCATTTTTTTGATCATATGTTTTTTTTTTATCATATAGAGACATATTCACATGTCCAAAAATTTAGCCAGAATCAAGGGCATGACATCTTTAAAAGGCCCCTTTCTGCACACAATAATGGCTTACGGCCATACCACCCTGAACACGCCCGATCTTGTCCGATCTCGGAAGCTATGCAGGGTCGGGCCTGGTTAGTACTTGGATGGGAGACCGCCTGGGAATACCAGGTGCTGTAAGCTTTTTCATTTTTTTGATCATATATTTTTTTTTATCATATAGAGACATATTCACATGTCCAAAAATTCAGCCAGAATCAAGGGCATGACATCTTTAAAAGGCCCCTTTCTGCACACAATAATGGCTTACGGCCATACCACCCTGAACATGCCCGATCTCGTCTGATCTCAGAAGCTAAGCAGGGTCGGGTCTGGTTAGTACTTGGATGGGAGACCGCCTGGGAATACCAGGTGCTGTAAGCTTTTTCATTTTGTTTGATCATATGTTTTTTTTTATCATATAGAGACATATTCACATGTCCAAAAATTCAGCCAGAATCAAGGGCATGACATCTTTAAAAGGCCCCTTTCTGCACACAATAATGGCTTACGGCCATACCACCCTGAACACGCCCGATCTCGTCTGATCTCGGAAGCTAAGCAGGGTCGGGCCTGGTTAGTACTTGGATGGGAGACATCCTGGGAATACCAAGTGCTGTAAGCTTTTTCATTTTTTTTGATCATATGTTTTTTTTATCATATAGAGACATATTCACATGTCCAAAAATTCAGCCAGAATCAAGGGCAAGACATCTTTAAAAGGCCCCTCTCTGCACACAATAATGGCTTACAGCCATACCACCCTGAACACGCCTGATCTCGTCCGATCTCGGAAGCTAAGCCGGGTAGGGCCTGGTTAGTACTTGGATGGGAGACCGCCTGGGAATACCAGGTGCTGTAAGTTTTTTCATTTTTTTGATCATATGTTTTTTTTTTATCATATAGAGACATATTCACATGTCCAAAAATTCAGCCAGAATCAAGGGCATGACATCTTTAAAAGGCGCCTTTCTGCATACAATAATGGCTTACGGCCAAACCACCCTGAACACGCCCGATCTCAGAAGCTAAGCAGGGTCGGGCCTGGTTAGTACTTGGATGGGAGACCGCCTGGGAATACCAGGTGCTATAAGCTTTTTCATTTTTTTTGATCATATGTTTTTTTTATCATATAGAGACATATTCACATGTCCAAAAATTCAGCCAGAATCAAGGGCATGACATCTTTAAAAGGCCCCTGTCTGCACACAATAACGGCTTACGGCCATACAACCCTGAACACGTCCGATCTCGGAAGCTAAGCAGGGTCGGGCCTGGTTAGTACTTGGATGGGAGACCGCCTGGGAATACCAGGTGCTATAAGCTTTTTCATTTTTTTGATCATATGTTGTTTTTTTTTCATATAGAGACATATTCACATGTCCAAAAATTCAGCCAGAATCAAGGGCATGACATCTTTAAAAGGCCCCTTTCTGCACACAATAATGGCTTATGGCCTTACCACCCTGAACACGCCCGATCTCGTCCGATCTCGGAAGCTAAGCAGGGTCGGGCCTGGTTAGTACTTGGATGGGAGACCGCCTGGGAATACCAGGTGCTGTAAGCTTTTTCATTTTTTTGATGATATGTTTTTTTTTATCATATAGAGACATATTCACATGTCCAAAAATTCAGCCAGAATCAAGGGCATGACATCTTTAAAAGGCCCCTGTCTGCACACAATAATGGCTTACGGCCATACCACCCTGAACACGCCCGATCTCGGAAGCTAAGCAAGGTCAGGCCTGGTTAGTACTTGGATGGGAGACCGCCTGGGAATACCAGGTGCTGTAAGCGTTTTCATTTTTTTGATCATATGTTTTTTTTTATCATATAGAGACATATTCACATGTCCAAAAATTCAGCCAGAATCAAGGGCATGACATCTTTAAAAGGCCCCTGTCTGCACACAATAATGGCTTATGGCCATACCACCCTGAACAAACCTGATCTCGTCCGATCTCGGAAGCTAAGCAGGGTAGGGCCTGTTTAGTACTTGGATGGGAGACCGCCTGGGAATACCAGGTGCTGTAAGCTTTTTCATTTTTTTGATCATATGTTTTTTTTTTATCATATAGAGACATATTCACATGTCCAAAAATTAAGCCAGAATCAAGGGCATGACATCTTTAAAAGGCCCCTTTCTGCACACAATAACAGCTTACGGCCATACCACCCTGAACACGCCCCTTTTGCTGTCAGAGTTTGTGTGGTGCTGAAGGAGAGCTGACGTGTCAGTACTGAGCAGGACAGCTGGACTAATTTGTTTCTTTTTTGGATGCGTTTTGGATTTATTTAAATACCTCAGATTGTGAGTGAATGTCCCCCAGCAGTCACTGACTGTTAGGGGGATCGTTTTTCTTTTCACCTTTTTTTCCTGTTTTTTTTCCACAATTTTGTGAAGAATTTTTGTTTTTTTGTGAATGTTTGCTCGTATGTCGCGAGCAAACTCACACGGACGGATCACAAAGATGACAGGACCACAGACTGGAGAGATGGAAAAAGGAAAAGAGAACGGACAACAACGTGAACAAACAAACATGGCACTGAAACAAAGGAATGGATTAAACGACAACGAGAAGAACGACGGACAAAAAGGACGGATGAAAACGGCAAATGAAACAGGGAACGGAATGGATGACGGAGAGAGAGGAAGAGAGAGGAGCGGCGGGCTGATTGCTCCGCATGCAGAGAATGGGAGAGGTGGCGAGAGAGCAGAAAAAGAGGAAGCAAAAGTGTCTTTTGAGAGAAAACTAACACTAAACATTGAAATGGTGGGAGACAAAGTTCCTCTAAATCACGTCATGAGCAACATAAAAATGATCTGTGGGGGCCTGCTGGCGTGCAGAACCCTGGGACCTGAAAAACTGGAGGTGACGGTGAGCAACATTAAAGGAAAGGAAAGGCTGCTGGATGGATTTAAAATCGGAGAGACCAGAGTCGTGGTGAGAGAACTAAATAATGATGAGCTGGTGGTGTCTTTTTTAAACCTGCCAGCGTATATCACAGATGAAGAAATTGTTTGGAAGCTGACGGGATGGGGAGTGAAACCGACATCACCAATAAAACGCAGAATGTGGCCTGGAACAATGATAGCTGACGGAACGAGGTTTGTCCGGGTCAGATTTAATGACCAGGTACAGTCACTCCCTTACTCCACAAAGTTTAACACTGTGATGGGGAACGAATACTTTAGAGTAATACATGATAGACAACAAAAAGTGTGCAGGATGTGCATCCAGCCGGGACACATCCTGAGAGAGTGTCCTGAATTTATGTGCCACAACTGTGGGGTGCAGGGACACTTTGCGCGAGAGTGCAGCGCGAACAGCACAAAATGCACAAACTGTAAAAAAAGAGAAAATGAATGTGAGTGTGAGAACGGAGAGGAAAGCAAGAACGAGGTGGAGGATGTGTACGAGGATGAAGACGAGGCGGAGGAGGTGTACGAGGAGGAGGCGGAGGAGAAGGAGGTGATCGGAGCAAGCAGGAAGGAGATCAGAGAAGACGAGAACAGTGACGGAGAAATGGAGCAGAGCGGAGAGAGCGGAGGAGAACGGGCGTCAGAGTGCGAGCTGGAGACGCCGGAGCTGGCTGGAGAGGGAGGACAGCAGAAGCAGCGAAAAACGAGCGAGAGAGGGAAAAAAGGAGACGGAAGGGACGTGGCAGAAGACCCGGGGGTAAGCATGAGCACTGAGGGGAGGGAGATGCCTGAGAGTGGTGTTGGACAGGCGGGAGGGAGAAAAATCACGCTAAATAATACGGGTAAAAGCACCAGTCCCAATGAAACGGACAGCGAAATGGATGTGAGTGAACTGGCGAGTGCGCAAAAAAGACTAAGTCTTGGACAACGAAAAAAGTTGGTGAAAAAATTGAAATGTAAGGACAAATAATGACTGACAATAACCCCTGTAAATCCGTTTTTTTTGTTTTTATTTTTATGATAATGGCCTTTAATTTATTTTCGATAAACGTGAATGGACTAAGGAACAAAGAAAAAAGACATGCGATTCTTTCCTTGCAGAATGACGTTTTGTGCCTGCAGGAGACCAGGTGGGATGATTCCCTGGTGGAAGACATAAAAAAAGACTTTGTGGGCCATATTTTCTGCTCCAATGGCACGTCGAGGGCGAGAGGAGTGGCGGTTTTAGTCAAAACGGGTCGGGTAACAGGGGTAAATTTGGTTTATGGAGACAAAGAAGGAAGAATAATAGTAATAGACTGTGTGTATGAAACGAAAAATATAAGAATCATAAATATATATGCACCGAATGGAGAAAAAGAAAGGAAAACATTCTTCATTGCAATAAGCAAATGGTGGGAAAGGAATTGTATAATAATCGGTGACTTTAATGTGGCGATGACACCCACCGATGTGTCAAAAAATAATGTGTTTAAGGGGGATGTGAGCAGGGGGACACTTAAAGATATAATGATAACGAAACAATGCATTGATATTTGGAGATTGCTACATCCATGGGAGAGGGTGTTCTCCAGGAGACAAATTGTACTGAATAGATTAAAACAATCTAGAATAGATTATGCTTTGGTGACATGCGAGGTAGTGAGGTGGATTAAAGAAGTTGAATATAAAACTAATATGTGGAGCGATCACGCTGGAATAGAAATCACGTTTAGAAAAGAAACGAATGTACGTAAAGGAGGGATATGGTGCTTTAATGCAAGCTTGCTGGATGATGGAATGTTTGTGAAAAGTATGGAAAGATTGTTGAATGATGTGGGATATGAGTGGAATGAGAGTGAAGATATGAATGTGTGGTGGGATAGCGTAAAAGTCAGAATTAAAAAAAAGTGTATCAATTATAGTAAAGAGAAAAAGTGGAGAGAAAATAGAAAGGAAGAGAATTTGAGAAAACAACTAAGTGAGGAAATAGCATCGCTTGACAGTGTAGATAATGTAGATGTCGAAAAATACATACATTTAAAAGAACAGTTGGGAGTGATTGAACTTAAAAAGAGTAGGGGTGCAGCCATTAGGAGTAAAATACAATATATGTATGAGGGGGAGAGGAGTACAGCCTTTTTTTTAGGTCTGGAAAAACAAAAACAAAAAAGAACAGAAATAAACGAATTATTAAATGAAGCAGGTAAAAGTGTGACAGATAAAAAGGGAATTTTAGAAATAGTAAAGGGCTATTATGAAAGCCTGTTTTCGAGACAGGAGTGTGATAGCGTGAGTGTGAACAGAGCTTTGGGTGCCTTAAAGAAAAAACTAAGCGAGGACGATAAAATGTGGTGTGATTGTGAGTTTACAGAGGGAGAAATCAGAAGTGCTTTAGAGGGGTTAAACAAAAACAAAAGTCCTGGGAGCGATGGCCTAACTGCGGAATTCTACCAAGCTTTCAAAGAGCAGCTGGTGCCCTTGGTGAACAAATTGAGTAAATATATGGAAAAAGTGAAACATATACCAAAAAGTTTAGGGGAAGGGGTGGTTACTATTTTTTACAAAAACAAGGGGGACAATAAAAATCTGGACAACTACAGACCAATCAGCCTACTCAACACAGACTACAAAATCATAGCGAAAACAATAGCCAATAGAATCAGGGAGGTAATAGGAACAATCATAGAACAAACACAATCATACAGTATACCAAACAGAGACATAGCAGACTCAATCATTTCAATAAAACAGACGGTCAGGGATATGGAAGGGGAGGGGGGAATATGGCTAGGGATTGATTTAAATAAAGCTTTTGACAGAGTAGATCACGGGTTCATGGGGAAGGTGTTAGAGAAGTTTGGATTCGGGGAGAGAATGAGAGAATGGATAAATATGTTGTATACAGGAGCGGAAAGCAAGATAAAATGTAACGGGGAACTAACTGATTCTTTTAAAATATCAAGGTCAGTGAGACAAGGATGTCCGATGTCAGCGCTGTTGTACAGCTTGGTAGCAGAGCCGCTGGCAGCACTGATATCGGAAGACGTAAACATAAAAGGTATAGGTAAGGAAAACGTAAAAATAATACAGTATGCAGATGACGTGAATATAATGGTAAAAGGAGAGGAGGATATAGAATTGATATTAAAACATGTACAAACTTATGAAAGAGCATCTGGGGCAAAAGTAAATGAAAATAAGTCAGAAATTATGTTACTAGGTAAGGAATCCAATCTAGTTAATAAGTGGGGATTTAAAACGGTGTGTGAGAGAAGAAAAGTGTTGGGAGTGAATATGGGGAAAAATGAGAATGAATGTGATGATGTAACATGGAAAGAGGTGGTGGGTAAAATTAAAAAAACATTGAATTTGTGGAAAGCGAGGGGTCTATTGTTGAGAGGAAGGGTAGCCGTAACAAATGCTCTCGTGTTGTCCAAAGTGAATCATGCGCTGAGTACTTGTACGCTTCCGGACTGGGCCTTTAAGGAGATTTCAAAGACCATTAGGGACTTTATTTGGAAAAACAAAGCAGCGAGTATAGCTCACAAAACAATAATAGGGGCTAAAGATCAGGGGGGGCTAGCTTTGATTGATTTACTTACAAAAAAAGTAGCACTAAGAGTCAAATTGATAGGCAAATTTATGGACCAGAACCGGAACGTAGTTTGGAAAAACCACTTCAAACAATATCTGTGCAGTTTTGGACTCTACAACGAGGACAACCTGTACCAGATCAATAACCCGGATTCATTTAAACACTTGCCACGGTTTTTCCAGGAAGTACTCAGTGCGTGGTATCAGGTTTCATCCTGGACTGTACCAGAGTGCGGAACGAGAGGGTCAGTGCTACGACTGCCCTTCCTCTCGAGCCCGTATTTTAAAAATGGGGAGGGGGTAATTAAGTGTGAAGCTATGTCGAAAGCGGGATATATTAGAATAAGGGATTTACTGAACTGTGGGGGGGATTTTGATTTACAAATGGTGGTGAGGGGTTTAAAAAATAAAGGGTGTGTGTGCAGAAAGGATGTGATTGAGAGAGTGTTTGCAAATGTAAAATTGTCTTTGTCGAGCGAATGGGAAAAATTAATCAAAGAGAAGGAGGGAGTGATGCGGGACGATGTGGGGGGGATCTCCCTGTGCCTAGGGGAGAAGAAACACAACATTACAGATGTCACTACAAAAATTTGGTATAGGTGCGCAATCACACATAGAATACAGAAACCCACATCCGAAGTAAAATGGACAGACACATACCCGGACATAACAAGCAACATGATATGGAAGAACATTAACATTCCGCATACACCACATGCAATATTTGACCTAGATTTCAAACTGAGGCACAGGAGGATCTTCACCTGCATCGTCCTGCATCAGATCCATAAGGAGAGGTATGAAAGAAAGTGTTGTGTATGTGAAAGTACGGATGAGGATTTAATACATTTGTTTGTTACGTGTGGGGAATTGGTTTATTTTTGGGGAAAAATAAGAGAAATGTTGGGGAAATGCAGTAAGAATGAGTGTTGGAATGAAAGGGGGTGGGAATTGTCGGTGTTGTTGGGGGTGGGAACAAAACAAAAAAATCACAATGTAATGAATATAATTTTGGCTTTTGCAAGAAAAGCGGTTTTTAACAGAAGGAATTATGCACTCTATGAAAGTAAGAAAATGAATGTGTGGAGAATGTTTGTGAATGAATGGAAAGCACATCTTAAATTGTTGTACATAGCGAATGAGAGTGAGTTTGTGAGAATGTTTGTGGAAGGTGCGAATGTGTGTAGAGTAAATGAGGAGGGAATTATGTGGGATGTCTAAATTATTTTGTTTTTGTTTTTTTGGTACGAGGGCTTCTTTTTTGGTCATGGGGAAAATGGGTGATTTGATTTGGTGGTTTTTTTTTCTCAGTGGTTTTTTGAGAATACTGTGGGGTTTTTGTATGTTTTTGTGGTTTGTTTTCAGAGGGGTGTTTGCTTTGGGGGAGGGACTCAGAAGAGTTGTCATGAGTTGGGGGTATCAGGGGTGGTTTGAGTTTTTTTTCCTGATGCTATGTTTTTATTGTTTTTAGGGTGCCGTTTGCGTCAGAGGGGAGGTTTAATTTAGAGGGTGTATGTATTGTAATAGCATTTGTTGTAAATGATGTGAAAGAATTATAAATGTTTTTGTAATTTTGATAATAAAAGATTAAAAAAAAAAAAAAAAACACGCCTGATCTCGTCCGATCTCGGAAGCTAAGCAGGGTATGGCCTGGTTAGTACCTGGATGGGAGACCGCCTGGGAATACCAGGTGCTGTAAGTTTTTTCATTTTTTTGATCATATGTTTTTTTTTTATCATATAGAGACATATTCACATGTCCAAAAATTCAGCCAGAATCAAGGGCATGACATCTTTAAAAG